>NC_045434.1:28304611-28311820 GCF_002776525.5 Piliocolobus tephrosceles | reverse complement strand
AAAAAAAAAAAAAAAAAAAAAAAAGTTTCATATATGTACATATATAAATTTTATGTATATATAATAGTTTTTGAAAAGTAGAAAAAATTGGCCAGGTGTGGTGGCTCACACCTGTAACCTTAGCACTTTGGGAGACCGAGGTGGGCAGATCACTTGAGGTCAGGAGTTTGAGACCAGCCTGGCCAACATGGTGAAACTTTGTCTCTACTAAAAATATAAAACTTAGTCGGGTGTGGTGGTGTGCACCTGTAATCCAGGTACTCCAGAGGCTGAGGCAGGAGAATCACTTGAACCTGGGGGGCAGACGTTGCAGTGAGCCAAGATCATGCCACTGCACTCCAGCCTGGGTGACACAGCGAGACTCCGTCTCAAAAAATATATATATGTTACATGTAATACATATAAATATATATAATTATATAATTTTATTGTGTATAATATATATAATTTTATTGTATATATAATAAAATATATATAATTTATATAATTTACCAGAAGATAAATTAGAGTTGGTTATTACTGTCACAAGAGAAGGCCTGCTTTGTTTGTTATTTAGCCCCTGCTTTAGACTGATCTCCTGTTGAACAGAGCCAGAAAGAGGGCTTGTGTGCAGTTGGTTTATATGGACTATGATCCTAGAGAAGAGAAGTGGAAGGCCGGGCGCGGTGGCTCAAGCCTGTAATCCTAGCGTTTTGGGAGGTCGAGATGGGCGGATCACGAGGTCAGGAGATTGAGACCATCCCGGCCAACCCGGTGAAACCCCGTCTCTACTAAACAATACAAAAAAAAAAAGTAGCCAGGCGAGGTGGCGGGCGCCTGTAGTCCCAGCTACTCGGGAGGCTGAGGCAGGAGAATGGCTTAAACCTGGGAGGCGGAGCTTGCAGTGAGCTGAGATGCAGCCAGTGTACTCCAGCCTGGGTGACAAAGTGAGACTCTGTCTCAACCAAAAAAGAAAAAGAAAGAAAAAAAAAAAAAAAGAGAGAAGTGGAGACAGGGGAGAGTGAGACAGGGAAGGCAGGAAAGCCACAAAGTGGGGGCCTTCTCAAGCTGGTCACCACAGTGGGCAATGGAGGTTTGAACCCGCCAAGCCCTTCAGAGGGGCTATATAGACTGCGACAGAAGAGGGGAGTGTTTGCCTATGGATTTGATACCCTCCTGGCCAAGGGCTATCCCATGGAGTATATTGCATTTCCATGATACTCGGATGTGGGGACAAGGTTTGTTCTTGTGGACTGTTTTTTGTTTGTTTGTTTGTTTGTTTGTTTGTTTGTTTCAGATGGAGTCTTGCTCTGTCCCCTGGGCTGGAGTGCGGTGGCACGATCTTGGCTCACTGCAACCTCCATCTCCTGGGTTCAAGCAATTCTCCTGTCTCAGCCTCCCGAGTAGCTGGGATTACAGGTGCACACCACCACGCCCAGCTAACTTTTGTATTTATTTTTCTTCTTCAGTAGAGACAGGGTTTCACCTTGTTGGCCAGGGTGGTCTTGAACTCCTGACCTCAAGTATCCACCCATGTTTACCTCCCAAAGTGCTGGGATTACAGGCATGAGCTACTGCATCTGGCCTGTTCTTGTAGACTTTCTATGCAGAAAGTCAGAGAAGCTGGGCCAGGGTGGCTGAGGCAAGGTCCCCGCAGGTGATACCTGAAAGAGGCAGGTTGCCTCAGCAATGACTGCAAAAAGGTGGGCAGGATGTGAGTGGAGGGTGGAGCAGAGAAACCTGAGATGTTCAATACAAGTGCTGCAGATTCCCTTTCCTTACCCAGAATAGGATGGGGATGATAATCCCTCATGGGAGTCATCATGCAAATTAGCAGTCACACAGGGAAGCACTGAGTGCAGTGCTGAGCAGTGGCCACTCAGTGGATAAAATATAACTAGAAAGGCTTCTTTTGCTTGAGCTCCACTATTTGTTTTTTGGAGATGGAGTCTTACTCCATCACCAGTCCGGAGTGCAGTGGCACGGTCTCAGCTCACTGCAACCTCTGCCTCCTGGGTTCAAGCGATTCTCCTGCCTCAGCCTTCCAGGTAGCTGGGATTACAGGCACACACCACCATGCCCAGCTAATTTTTGTATTTTTAGTGGAAATGGGGTTTCACCATGTTGGTCAAGCTGGTCTTGAACTCCTGACCTTGTGATCCACCCGCCTCGGCCTCCTAAAGTGCTGGGATTACAGGCATGAGCCACTGCACCCGGCCAGAGTTCCACTATTGTTTTAAAGCATCATTCAATAATCAATATGTCAACATGTGCATAACATTTTAATAACATGCGTTGATTCTAGAGACAGTACAAGTTAGAGCAGTACTCAGGACAATAGTCTATTAGCTAGTCTTCACTTTCCTAAGATGTTTCTGACAACCTGTAGACATGTAGGCATAGCTTGTTTTATTTCATTCCTTTCATTTATGTAATATGGACTGAACTTTTCAGTGATAGAAAATATCTATGAAAATTATTACAATGCCTATGTCTATAGACAAATGAGTTAATAAATTTAGTGTCCAGATTGAGGTCTCTAAAATGCAAGTCTATAAAGAAGTGAGGGCAGAGAACGCAGAACATTTCCAGAATTTTGTAATAGGCATGAGCCTTTAAACCACAGAAGGACTGAATTTAACATTTTTAAAAACCTAGAAAAAGAAAAAAACAGCTGGGAGCAGTGGCTCACGCCTGTATTCCCAGCACTTTGGGAGGCTGAGGCAGGTGGATCACGAGGTCAGGAGTTTGAGACCAGCCTGGCCAATATGGTAAAACTATGTCTCTACTAAAAATACAAAAATTAACCAGGCATGATGGCAGGCACCTGTAGTCCCAGCTACTCGGGAGGCTGAGGCAGAAGAATTGCTTAAACCCAGGAGGCAGAGGTTGCAATGAGCTGAGATCATGCCACTGTATTCCAGCCTGGGTGACAGAGTGAGACTCTGTCTCAAACACACACACACACACACACACACACACACACACACACACACAAACCTAAAAAATAAAAACCCTAAAAATGCTAACTATCTGACACAGTCCAGTCCTTAATATTTTCACAATCTCCTTTTGGTTTTCCCCCACATTCACAATGAAATGTTAGCGATTTTAAAACATTCCAGAGAAATTTTAGTGTTGACACATCTTTATTGAGGGCCATTTCATTTATACTTATTTATGTAATCATCTAAACAACTCAGTACAGAATACTGGGACTCAGAGAGGTGGAGTCATTTATCCAAAGTCACACAGCTAGGACGTGGAAGAGCTGAACTAGGAGCTACGACTTCTGGCTTAGGTCCAGGCCCCTTTGCGAGATTGCTTCTCTGCCTTTGGGTCTTGCATCCTCTATTCTGGGCTTCCATCCGCATGCCAGATGGCTCTATTCCTGGAGGCTGACCATTGCCAGATGCTCCTGGCTGACATGACCTAGAAGAAGCCAGCAGGCTCATAATTTAACCATCCCCGCTGCCAACTGGGAACTGGCCTTGCAGTCGTCCTGGAAGCCATTCCCTGACATTATGTTTTATTGCAGTTCATGTTTATTCCAGCTAATGCACAGAAGGAGTGGCTCCAGCAAGGCACAAACTGAATGGCTCCTTACTCAGAGCCGTAAGGGCCATGGTGGGAGCTGGCGGGGAACCCAGCACCAGTCAGGCACCTTTGCTGCCTCTTCTTTGCCAGTGAGGGTGGAAGAACTGATAAGAGGATTGAGTGCACAGTCCAGGAGCTGAGAGTTTATAGGGCAAACCACTGGGACCTGAGCGCAGCCCCAGGAGTGGGTCACCACACAAAGCGGTGAGCAGCATTTTGAGGCTCTTCTAAAGCCTCCAGGAGAAATCTGGGTCCAGTCAGGAGATAGAAATCACACAGTGGGTTAAGCTGGGGAAGTTTACTTTAAAGGATTACTGACAGTGATGAAAGAGCAACTGTAGATAGAAGTGAACTCCATAGGCACCTAGGGCTGAGGGAGGGTGCCGGACAAGCTTGGAAGGGGAAGGTGAGGTTCAGCACATCAGCTAGGAGAGAAGGTGGCTGATGTCCGCAGGCCTCATCTGGTCTGCAGCTGCAATAGGCCGCCTCCCAGTGCAGGTGAGGAGGGCAACCTGCAACGCATGGCATGGGCGTGGTGGGAGTCAGGGCAGGCACAGGCAGGAGGCCTCCCGAGCACTGAGGTCCCTGTGCAGGGACTCTGGGTTCCTTGCTGGGAGGGCTGTGGAAAGGTTATGGCCAGGCTGTGGCTGTGAGGTCACAGAGGAACTTCGCTCTGGGTCCGTGGCTGGGGCAGGACTTCACCAAATGTCCTCACAGTCACACCGCCTATGGACGCAGGACAGGAAAACTGCAGACCTTCTTCCTCCCACGATGTCCCTCCAGCGCCCTCTACTGAGATAGTTCAATATCGTGCTCACTTGAACGCTCTTGTTCTTCAGACAGCATGCGTGGAAGGGTGCACTAAGCTCTGAGAGGCAATACGTTTATAACTGACACACCTCCTCAGCACAGGATAGAAGAGTTCACAGCTGCCATGGCCTTGGAAGACATGGGTTCAAGTCCCAGCCACACCACTTAGCTGTGTGACCTTGGGCATGTTACTTAACCTCTCTGAACCTCAGTTTCCTCATTTGCAAAAGGGGATAGTAACGTTCATTTTCAGGACCATTATTTGAAAGTAGTGAGTAGCAAGCACCCAGCACAGTACTGGCTCATAAGAGACACTTAATAAGTAGTAGCGATAGTTAAACTTTATCAGGTGCTGTCTGCAGTCTCTCTCTGTCACCCAGGCTGGAGTCCAATGGCACGATCTCAGCTCACTGCAACCTTCGCCTCCCAGGTTCAAATGATTTTCCTGCCTTAGCCTCCCTAGTTGCTGGAATTACAGGCATGTGCCACCATGCCCGGTGAATTTTTGTATTTTTAGTAGAGATGGGGTTTCAGCGTGTTGGTCAGGCTGGTCTCAAACTCCTGACCTCATGATTCACCCACCTCAGCCTCCCAAAGTGCTGGAATTACAGGCGTGAGCCACCACGCCCAGCAACTCTTACATTCTAAGAGTTGAGACAATGAAATTTGAATTGTCCTGAGGCAGAGTCTGCAGTGATCCAAGAAAAGGTACAGATGAAAGGAAACCAGCTCAATTCAAGGAACGTGCTTAATGCCCTGATTTTGAAAAATTGTCCTGGCAAGAGTTTGCCACATCGTATAAGCCTCTGCACATTGCAGGAGGCTGGGGAGGCCAGGCAGCAGTGGGCTGCTCCTAACAGCCTGGGTGTGTGTTTTGGGCCTAAGAGAGAAGGCGTGGCAATGGGCGAGGCAGCGGCACAGAGGGAGGCTACAGATGGTTCTGCCACCCTGTGTACAGGAGGGGGTCACTCTCTCTTACCTCTCCCTGGCAGCACAGAAGAACAGGGAACCTCGGGCACCCTATCCCTCTCCCCCATGGGCAGCACCAAGTCCCTGCCAGAGGTGTGTGCTGCCTGCACAGGGGGAGAAGGGAAGCAGCTGGTACCGGTCTCAGGTTGGTCTAAGGAACCTCCATTTGACCTAGTGAATCAGTCCCCACCCTGGATACCCTCCTAGGCCAGTGCAACCTTTAGAATGAAGAACAAAGGGGTTTCCTCACCCCCGCAGAACCTCAGATAGGGAGAAGGAGAGGCAGGGAACGAAATAAACTTTCCAGGACTCTTCAGGAGCCATTGGGATTGTCCAAGAGACTCTGGTTTCTGCAGCAGCCTGGAATAAACCCATTTTCCTTCTTGGCTATGAGGACTTTGCCAGATTATGATTTCCTTAAGGGCATGGACCAACTATGTGTGTGTGTGTGTGTGTGTGTGTTTAACATAGACTAGCCTATTAGACAAACTTGTGTCTTAGACACCTTTTATCTTGAGCACCTAGCACAGCCTTCTACTCAATAGGTGCTCCAGCAATGTGACTGAAAGGATGGATAAATAGCTCTGTGGATTTGAGGCTAGGGATAATGAAAGCCTGCTCCAGTGTCCCTGGGGCTACTCCCATTTGCCCCTGGAGTTTGGAATGCACATTGAGAATGTCCTCAGTTGCCTATACATTTTGGCTTATGAGACTTTCTTTTTTTTTTTTTTTTTTTTTTAAGACAGGGTCTCACTCTGTCACCCAGGCTGGAGTGCAGTGGCCTGATCATGGCTCACTGCAGCCTTGCCCTCTTGGACTCAAGAGCCATCCTCCTGCCTCAGCCTCCTAAGTCGCTGAGACCACAGGCTGCACCACCACACCCAGTTAACTTTTTAATTTTTTTGTAGAGATGGGGTCTCGCTATGTTGCCCAGCCTGGTCCCAAACTCTTGGCCTCATGCAATCCTGCCACCTCGGCCTCCCAAAGTGCTGGGTTTACAGGCATGAGCCACTGTGCCTGGCCAGCTCATGGGTTTTAACTACTCACATGGTGCACTCTAGACTGAGGGATATCCCAGGGATGGAGGACCCACCCACCTCCAGGGCATTAACACTTTTAGGGAGGCTCGTTGAACAACTGCAGCCATAGAGGCAGGGGTGGAGAGGAGAGAAGGGTAGAGGAGAGAAGCTGGCTCACCGTGGGCAGCAGGGCTGTCTGGCCCAGCCCATACCTGAGAGCTAGCTGAATGTTTTCTTCAGCTCCTTCCAGGGAGAATTTTTTTTGCAGTACTATAATTTGTTGAAGCCAAACCCCAGGAACTCAAACAAGGTACTCTGATTCCGGAGATGTGAAAATGTAAAATAATATGTGGCTTTGATGAAATGTGGTACAACCAGAGGACTAAGACTGCTATGGTGATCCTCTCTGCCTGAAATCTGAATTTAGGAGAGTTGAGCAAACAAATGATCAAAGGCAGAACATGTCTTCTTGACCCTCAGCTGTGTAGGCGCCCCGGCCTCAGGGGATGCGCTGACTTTCCTCCCACTGTCCTGAACACCGGAGAATCCTGAGCGGGGAACAAGTTGCTCAAAAGGCAGAGAAGTGACTCAGAGGTTCAGCAAGAGAAAAGCCCAGTGTATTAAGCGTGTCTTTTTATTCTGATGCTTTGCTGTCTGGGCCTTGCAAACACTGGAGGGACTGCCCTCCAGTTCCTACAGATAGCAGAGGACTCGCGTGGGAGCACAGCTTTCATATGCAAACCAACCAGTCCACAGCCTACACCCTGTGACCACCTCCATCTGGCTCCAACTCAAGGCCACTGTCCCCCTGACCTAATCACCTAACTCAAGGCCA
>NC_045434.1:27974242-27974499 GCF_002776525.5 Piliocolobus tephrosceles | reverse complement strand
TCATTGTTCAGTTCCCACCTATGAGTGAGAACATGCGGTGTTTGGTTTTCTCTTCTTGTGATAATTTGCTAAGAATGATGGTTTCCAGCTGCATCCATGTCTCTACAAAGGACGCAAACTCATCCTTTTTTATGGCTGCATAGTATTCCATGGTGTATATGTGCCACATTTTCTTAATCCAGTCTGTCACTGATGGACATTTGGGTTGATTCCAAGTCTTTGCTATTGTGAATAGTGCCGCAATAAACATACGTGTG
>NC_045434.1:27938177-27973842 GCF_002776525.5 Piliocolobus tephrosceles | reverse complement strand
GTAGTATAGTTTGAAGTCAGGTAGCGTGACGCCTCCAGCTTTGTTCTTTTGACTTAGGATTGTCTTGGCAATGCAGGTGCTTTTTTGGTTCCATATGAACTTTAAAGCAGTTTTTTCCAATTCTGTGAAGAAATTCATTGGTAGCTTGATGGGGATGGCATTGAATCTATAAATAACATGGCCTGAATATTTTTGAGAGCAGTCCTCATTTCAAAGAATCTATTTTTTAGTGAGTACGTACATGTATATGATTACTGGGCTTTGGTTCAGGAAATATATGTACAATAAATCTCAGACAAGTCAAATTTAAAAGGATATATTATTCACTGACCAAGAGGCTTCCTATCTTTCTTGCTTTTTAAAGTTTTAAATAATATAGGTTTCTTAAGTCCCTCTTAATGGGTTCACTGTTTGGTTTATACTATTTGAAGTGCTTATTGTGTTTCTGCATTTGTATTGCAACTGTCTTTTCTAAAAGTAAATTTTCAGTGAGTTTAAAATCCTTCAAAATATATTTATTTTTAATCATAAAAATAATAAATGTATAGCCTGGGCAACATGGCAAAACCCCATCTTTACAAAAAAATACAAAAAAATTAGCCAGGTGTGGTGGCCCATGCCTGTAGTCCCAGCTACTCAGGAGGCTGATAAGGGAGAATCACCTGTGCTTGGGAAGTCAAGGCTTCAGTGAGCCATGATAGTGTCATTGCACTCCAGCCTGGGCAACAGAGTGAGACCCTGTCACCCACCCCAAAAAAGTTTGTCATTAAAAATTTGGAATATATAGAGAGGAATGAGAAGCAAAACCAAACATAATCAACTACAGATGACATTTGAGTAATAGCTATTTGTGTTTACTTTTTTCTTTTTTGAGATGGAGTCTTGCTCTGTCACCCAGGCTGGAGTGCAGTGATGCAATCTCAGCTCACTGCAACCTCCGCTTCCCTGGTTCAAGTGATTCTCCTGCCTCAGCCTCCTGAGTAGCTGGGACTATAAGCACGTGCTACCACACCTGGCTAATTCTTTGTATTTTTAGTAGAGATGGGGTTTCACCGTGTTAGCCAGGATGGTCTTGATCTCCTGACCTTGTGATCCACCCACCTCGGCCCCCCAAAGTGCTGGGATTACAGGAGTGAGCCACCACACCTGGCCTTGTGTTTACTTGTTAAAACTTTGGTGAACATCTAGCTTTTTAAAAATTGTTCTAAAATGGCCTTGTGCCTGGCACAGTGGCTCATGCCTATAATCCCCACCCTTTGGGAGGCCAAGGCAGGAGGATAGCTTGAGCTCAGGAGTTCAAGACCACTCTGGGCAGCATATTGAGACCTTATCTCTACTAAAAGTTAAAAAAAAATTAGCTGGGCATGGTAGTATGTGGCTGTAGTCCCAGCTATTAATACCTGGGAGGCTGAGGTGGGAGGATTTCTTGAGCCTAGGATGTGGGGGCTGCAGTGAGACAAGATCCTGCCACTGTACTCCAGCCTGGGTGACAGAGTGAGACTTTGTTTCAAACAACAACAACATAATAAAAAAGGTCTTGGGCAGCATATAGTAAAGGAAGTACTTCAAATTCAGAAATTCTGATGCATTAAAAAGAATATTTTTATATGTTGTATATATTCATTATGATAATGCTTTATTTTTACTGTATCCATTGCCAAATAAGGAAGTGGAATAAAATACTCTTTGGAAATCTCTTTAGGAGGATGTACTAGTCCATTTTCACAATGCTGATAAAGACAGATTAGAGACTGGGCAATTTACAGAGGAAAAAGGTTTAATGGAGAACTCACAGTTCCATGTGACTAGGGAAGCCTCACAATTATGGCAGAAGCAAAGAGGAGCAAGTCACGTCTTACATGGATTATGTCAGGCAAAGAGAGAGCTTGTGCAGGGAAACTCTGCCTTATAAAGCCATCAGATCTTGTGAGACTTATTCACTATCATGAGAACAGCATGGGAAAGACCTACCCTTATGATTCAGTTACCTTCCTCTGGTCCCCTCTCACAACATGTGAGAATTCAAGATGACATTTGGGTGGGGATACAGCCAAGCCATATTACTCTGCCCCTGGCCCATCCCAAATCTCATGTCCTCACATCTCAAAAGCAATTATGCCTTCCCAACAGTCCCCCTCAAAGTCTTAACTCATTTCAGCATTAACTCAAAAGTCCACAGCCCAAAGTCTCAGCTGTAACATGGCAAGTCCCTTCCACCTATGAGCCTGTGAAATCAAAAGTTGGTTAGTTACTTCCTAGATACAGTGGAGGTACAGGTATTGGGTAAATACAGCCATTCCTAATGGGAGAAATTGGTCAAAACAAAATTGGCTACAGGCCCCATGCAAGTCTGAAATCCAGCAGGCCAGTCAAATCTTAAAGCTCCAAAATGATCTCCTTTGACTCCATGTCTCACATCCAGGTCACGCTGATGCAAGAGTTGGGGTCCCATGGTCTTGGGCAGCTCTGCTCCTGTGGCTTTGCAGAGTACAGCTTCCCTCCTGGCTGCTTTCACAGGCTGTCATTGCGTGTCTGTAGCTTTTCCAGGCACATGGATCTGACATTCTGGGGTCTGAAGGACGGTGGCCCTCTTCTCACAGCTCCACTAGGTAGTGCCCCAGTAGAGACTCTGTGTGGGGGCTCTGACCCCCCATTTCCCTTCTGCACTGCCCTAGCAGAGGTTTTCCATGAGATCCCTGCCCCTGTAGCAAACTTCTGCCTGCACATCCAGGCATTTCCATATATCCTCTGAAATCTAGGTGGAGGTTCTCAAACCTTAGTTCTTGACTTCTGTGCACTTACAGGCTCAACACAATGTGGAAGCTGCCAGGTCTTCGGGCTTGCACCCTCTGAAGTCACTGCCTGACCTCTATGTTGGCCCTTTTTAGCCACAGCTGGAGCAGCTGGGATTCAGGCACCAAGTCCCTTGGCTGCACACAGCATGGGGACTCTGGGCCTGGTCCATGAAACCACTTTTTCCTCCTAGGCCCACAGGCCTGTGATGGGAGGGGCTGTGGTGAAGACCTCTGACATGCCCTGGAGACATTTTCCCCACTGCTTTGGGGGTTAACATTGGGCTCCTGGTTATTTATGCATATTTCTGCAGTTGGCTTGGATTTCTTTTCAGAAAATAAGGTTTTTTTTTTTAATTGCATTGTCAGGCTGCAGGTTTTCTGAACTTTTATGCTCTGATTACCTTTTAAAACTGAATGCCTTTAACAGCACCCAAGTCACCTCTTGATTGTTTTGCTGCTTAGAAATTTCTTCCACCAGATACTCTAAATCATCTCTCTCAAGTTCAACATTCCACAAGTCTCTAGGGCAGGAGCAAAATGCCACCAGTCTCATTGCTAGAGCATAAGAAGAGGCAGTACAATGAGCTCCACAGAGACAGTGCTGGGGCAAGTGAGAGCTGGATGGGCACTGGGCAACTCTGTGCCTTGCTAAGGAAAACTAACTAAACATGGGCAAAGAAGATCCTAAGAAGCCCAGAGGCAAAATGTCATCATATGCATTTTTTGTGCAAACTTGTAGGGAGGAGCATAAGAAGAAGCATCCAGATGCTTCAGTCAATTTCTCAGAGCTTTCTAAGAAGTGCCCAGAGTGGTAGAAGACCATGAGAAAGGAAAATTTGAAGATATGGCAAAGGCGGACAAGGCCCGTTATGAAAGAGAAATGAAAACCTATCGATAGGAAAGGAGTTCAAAGATCTCAATGCACCCGAGAGGCCTCCTTCAGTCTTTTTCCTGTTCTACTCTGAGTATCACCCAAATATCGAAGGAGAACATCCTGGCCTGCCCATTGGTGATGTTGCGAAGAAACTGGGAGAGATGTGGAATAACACTGCTGCAGATGACAAGCAGCCTTGTGAAAAGAAGGCTGTGAAGCTGAAGGAAAAATACAAAAAGGTTATTGCTGCATATTGAGCTAAAGGAAAGCCTGATGCAGCAAAAAAGGGATTTATCAAGGCTGAAAAAAGCAAGAAAAAGAAGGAAGAGGAGGAAGATAAGGAAGATGAAGAGGATGATGAGGAGGAGGAAGATGAAGAAGATGGAGAAGATGATGAATAAGTTGGTTCTAGCACAGTTTTTTTCTTGTCTATAAAGCATTTAACCCCCCTGTACACAACTCACTCCTTTAAAAATTGAAATGTAAGGTTGTATAGGATTTGTTTTTAAACTGTACAGGGTCTTTTTTTGTATAGTTAGCACACTACCGAATGTGTCTTTAGATAGCCCTGTCCTGGTGGTATTTTCAATAGCCACTAACCTTGCCTGGTACAATATGAGGGTTGCAAATTGGCATGGAAATTTAAAGCAGGTTCTTGCTGGTGCACAGCACAAATTAGTTATATATGGGGGTTGTAGTTTTTTCATCTTCAGCTGTCTCTGATGCAGTTTATATGAAATAATTGTTGTTCTGTTAACTGAATACCACTCTGGAATTGCAAAAAAAAAAAAAAAAAAAAAAAAAAAGGTTTCAGCTGTTTTGTTTACATTCTGAATGATTCTAAGTAAACACAGTTTTTTTTATTAGTATTGTTGTCCTTTTCATAGGTCTGAAGTTTTTCTTCTTGAGGGGAAGCTAGTCTTTGCTTTTGCCCATTTTGAATCACATGAATTATTACAGTGTTTATCCTTTCATATAGTTAGCTAATAAAAAGCTTTTGTCTACACACCCTGCATATCATATGGGGGTAAAGTTAAGTTGAGATAGTTTTCATCCATAACTGAACATCCAAAATCTTGATCAATTAAGAAATTTAACATAGCCCACTTATATTTACAAACTGAAGAGTAATCAATCTACTCAAAGCATGGGATTATTAGAATCAAACATTTTGAAAGTCTGTCCTTGAAGGGGTAATAAAAAAGTATGTTCTAACCTTTACATGAGGACTCTATTCTTTAACTCCCATTACCATGTAATGGCAGTTATATCTTGCAGTTCCCACATTAAAGAAGACCTGCGAATGTATCCCCAAAAGCATGAGCTTAAAGTACAAGACTGCTGTGTTAAACTTTTTGTTGACATTAGTCTCAGTGAAGACTACAAAAATGGTGGCTATAGATGTCTTTTCCCATTTATCTAAATATGGACTGCTCAGGAAATGAGACTTTCCATTAAAAATATTTTTAATTAATTGGGCCAACTTTTAAAACAAAGATGTCACATTCAAAAGAGCATATATTTTCCTATATTATGGTTTGCCCCATCAAAAATCCAAATAGGAGGAAAGAAGACACTTAAATTTTGCAACTCAGTATGAATTATTCAATTTATTTGAATGATTTTTGTTTACAAAACAAACTCATTCATTAGTCATGTTTATCTGCTTAGCAGTTTAGGGAACAATTTGGCAATTTTGTAGTTTTCAAGATTATGGTTTTCTTAAAGTGCCAGTATTTTAAAATAGCATTCTTGTAATTTTACATGCTTTTGTGATGGAGTGCTGTTTTGTTACAGAATTTTGACTTGGATTCTTTCCATTTGCATTTGTTTATGTAATTTCAGGAGGAATACTGAACATCTGAGTCCTGGATGATACTAATAAAGTAATAATTGCAGATTTTTTTAAAAACAAATAAGCAAACAAACAAAAAACTATAACAAGAGTCACCTTTACTCCAGTTCCCAACAAGTTCCTCCTCTCCATCTGAGACCATCTCAGCCCGGACCTTATTGTTCATATCACTATCAGCATTTTCATCAAAGCCATTCAACAAGTCTCTAGGAAGTTCCAAAGTTTCCCACATTTTCCTTTCTTCTTCAGAGCCCTCCAAACTTCTCTAACCTCTCTGCCAGTTACACAGTTCCAAAGTCACTTCTACATTTTTTAGTATCTTTTCACCAACTCCCCACTCTACTGGTACCAATTTACTATACTTGTTTTCATGCTGCTGATAAAGACATACCAGAGACTGGGCAATTTATAAAGGAAAGAGGTTTAATGGAGAACTCATAGTTCCTCATGGCTGGGGAAGCCTCACAATCGTGGCAGAAGGTAAGGAGGAGCACGTCACGTCTTACGTGCATGGCGGCAGGCAAAGAGAGAGCTTGTGCAGGGAAGCTCCGCCTTCTAAAGCCATCAGATCTCATGAGACTTATTCACTATCGGGAGAACAGTATGGGAAAGACCTGCCCCCATGGTTAAATTACCTCCCACTGAGTCCCTCCCCCAACGTGTGGAAATTCAAGATGAGATTTGGATGGTGACACAGCCAAACCATATCAGAGGGCTTTTAAGGTCAGGAATGTGAATGTAAATTTTATTTTCCACTTATTTTGGTCAATGTCTCCATTTCTGTTGCTTTCTATGTATAATTTTCTGTGAATTCCTCATCATCCTCATCTCTGATAGGAGAGGGAGAAAGGAGAAGGGAAACATAGATTTTCATATGTTTCTTGGAGAGGAAACAGAGAAAAAGAGGGGGAAAAAAAGAGGACAAAAAGGATATATTATTCATTTGTCCCTGTCCTACTACCTTCCTCCTGTCTTTAACCTCTGAAATGGGAGAGGAATGGGGCATTGTAGAATAACAATATTCAAAGATTTTTCTATTTTCAAGAATATCTAGGAAAGATTTCCTTCACATAGCAAGGTTCTCTTGTGTATGGGCCACTGCACATGTTTATTCCTATAAAAGGATAGTCAAGAAGAGAGTGGGAGCTGGGAGTGGTGGCTCATGCCTGTAATCCCAGCACTTTGGGAGGCCAAGGTAGGAGGTTTGCTTGAGCTCAGGTGTTTGAGATTGCGTGGCCAACATGGTGAGACCCCATCGCTACAAAATATAAAAAGCTAGCCGGGTGTGGTGGTGCATCTGTGTTCCCAGCTACTTGCGAGGCTGAGGTATGAGAATCACCTGAGCTTAGGAAGTCCAGGCTACAGTGAGCCATGATCACGCCACTGCATTCCAGCCTGGCCAAAAAAGTGAGACCCTGTCTCAAAACAAACAAACAAACAAACAAACAAACAAACAAACAAACAAAACCAAACAGGAGACTGGGGAAAGGGGCTGGTAGTTCTCAGTGTCCATGTGGGTAGGCATTTGGCCCAAGCTGAAAATGTGGCTTGATATTTTTTAGGTTCCCTAAGATACTTGGATATAAGTATTGCAAACTAAAATTTTATACTTGTGAATCTTTACACAAAGTATCCGCCCCCACTTGAAGTGGGGAGTGAGTATAGGGAGAAAATAAATCCAATCAGGTGTCATTAATATTGCCAGTTTAGTATCTCATCTACAGAGCCCATGGCTAGGCTGGAGAGATAAGAGAAAATATGTAAAAAATACTTTGTGACTACTGACTGATGTTTTGTGTCTTACCTTGAATTGAATGTGTTTCAGAAGGTTGAAGTGGTTTGCATACATTTTGAGATATTCCAGGAATTGAGAATTTGGCACATAGTTTGGATAATCTTCTGGGAATGGAAAGTCAGAGTAACAAGACATCTCCTTGCAGCTGTTGGAAACCACAGACTTGTAGAGACTGGCTCTGCCTTCTTCAACATGTTCCTGTACAAACAGTGCACACACATGAACATTCATTGTATGCTCACAAATAAGCCTGGGAAGAACTTACCTGTCCAGATGCGCACAGTATCACTGCCAAGCACAGGATAATATAGAAATATATGAGAATCAGGACATAGTATTTATCTGAATGATGGACAATTGCTAGGTAATTTGGTTTTATGGGGTATTCTGGAAATGATTATGGAGAAGATGGTTCAGATTATGAAGGATCTTGTATCCAAAGTTAAGGAATTTGGATTTTACAGGAAGGTTATGCCAATCTACTGAACGTTCTAAATATAGAAGTGATTCATATCACTTCTAAATTTTGGAAAGATAACTCTGGTTCTACAAAAGGTGAATTAGACAGGACTAGGACAGAAGGAAAGGGGCGTTAGCCCGGAGCCTAAAACACAAATCCACTTAATTGCTAATGAGGGCATGAGCAGGGGCAATGACAACTGGAACCCAGAAAGGTGAGATTTGTGAGATGGCAGTAAGGTAGAACATATAGGATTGCAAAATCAATTAGATTTAGGGGTTGAGAGAGGAAGCAGTCAAAGGTTTCCAGATTGGACAACTGTGTGTGTGGCATAGCACTAACCAATTTCCCACCCCCAGTTTTTACTCAAATAACTAGCAAATATCAATATCTCATAAGACCACAGCAAAGTTGAATAATAAGCAGTTTCAGTAATGTTTTTAATATATATTGCTTCTGTCTTTTGGGCAGTAGTAAGGAGGATTATTCTGATTTCAGTGGGAAGGTTCTTGTATTTTAACATTATTTACCATCTTGCATATGTATAGTTCATTTTTCCTGTGAAATAAAAATTATTTAATTTATGCAAACAAGTACAAACATGAACATAAATCTCACATACAGAGAGGGCTTTCTCTGTTTCTGCAAAGGATATGAATTGATATCCATATAGATTCATGTATCTGCATGAAATATACAGCAATCACAGATAACAAAATTATAAACATATCTCTGTGGTTTAAATTAATGTTGTTTATCTCATTGACTGATAAGAGTTGATTATAACCTGCTTATCTGTGGCCCACCCGTCACACAGACTCAGCTAAAATGCTTGAGAAAGATGACTATTTAAATCGTGATATTTTATTCAGCTGTTATATCTAAAGCAGTGTTATTCAAATATAGTCTGCAGAGTAATACTGATATGAATTGTTGTTACCAGTCTGTTACAGGATAAATACAGAAATCGAGAGTAAGCATTTAGAAACTTTTATAGCAATAATTTGACGTTGCTCAATATGTAAGCATGTGGACACCGTTTTGTTGAACAGGATATAAATCAGTCTTGTTTTTGTCTAACTTGTGTGATGAGTTTGAGTTGTGTACTAGTCATATGCCATAGGACTGTATTATCATGTGCAGTGTTTTAAGGTTATTTTGCAAACTGTCACCTAAAAGTGCATTAAATCTGGAATCATTTGCTTTCACTGAAAGATAATTTATATTTACACTTATAGTATAAGTTATTTGAACTGGTTACGGATAAAAGACTGAAGATACATTAAAAAAATGTAGCACTATCAGCTTCATTTTGGATAGCAGTTAAAAAATACCCTGAACTTGCTGAGACTGGTTTAAAAATCTCTTCCTCATTTCAATCAACATAGCTCTGTGAGCCTCCTTTCTCTACTTTGACTGCTGTTAGGCAATGTTTAGAAATAGTTTAGATACACATTATCCCCTGCAAAGAGCATTGCCATCCATTCAAACCAGATTAGGTAAATTGACAACCAGGAAGCAAGATTAATTGTCATATTAAAAACCTTAAATAGTAATATAAAAATGTGTATTTAAAATGTGTCTACCAGTGTCTAACATGGAGAACTGCAATTTCATACAAAATATTTGTTTGGCAAAAAGTTACAAGGGTAATGATGACTCTCTGTGTCAATTGCCTGTGTTTCAAAGAACAATGGGTTCATTTTTTGTAATTGTTTTCCCTTATATCTATGTTGTTTAATGACACTTACTGAAATTAATTTTATAATTTCTGACTCTATAAGTTTAAAATTTACGTTTTGTATTTTTTCTTTGTGTGATTTTCATTTTTCTAAGGATTCTTTTTATTATATTTGATAACAGTCTACAATTAATTGGAAAAAACTTGATTGTTCTTCACTGTTTGAGAAGCTCAGCACCTTTTAATTTTGTTAGGATGTGCTTGGGTAGTCTTATTAACATGTGGATGCTGACTCTGTAAGTCAGGCTGAGCCTGAGATTGTGCGTTTCTTTTTTTTCTTTTCTTTTTTTGTCTTTTTTTTGAGATGGAGTCTTGCTCTGTTGCCCAGGCTGGAGTGCAGTGGCCCGATCTCGGCTCACTGCAATCTCCACCTCCTGAGTTCACACCATTCTGCTGCCTCAGCCTCCCGAGTAGCTGGGACTACAGGTGCCTGCCACCATGCCTGGCTAATTTTTTTTTTTTTTGTATTTTTACTAGAGACGGGGTTTCACCGTGTTAGCCAGGACAGTCTCGATCTCCTGATCTTGTGATCCGCCTGCCTCGGCCTCCCAAAGTGCTGTGATTACAGGTGTGAGCCACTGCGCCCGGCCGAGATTGTGCATTTCTAACAAGCTCCTATGCAGATGCTGCTGGCCCATGGACCATATTTTGAGTGAGAGTGCTTTAGGGTGCCCAATAGGATGTATAGAGACCACATAAACACTTTTGAATTTACCAGTGGCCACGTTAAAAAAGTAAAAAGAAATAAGTGAAATTAATTTTAAGAGTATATTTTATTTAACTCAATATACCCAAAATATACTTTTTCTCTCTCTATATATAAATTTAATATATATATAAATTTGTGTGTATATATATATAAATTAAAAATTTTAAAGCATTTTATAATGGCATGTTTAAATATCAGCGATTCATAGGAACTGAATAAGCCAGGGAACCATTTATTTTATGAAAACTTAAAGCCAATAAACTGACAAAAATAGAGGGAAAAAGAAACTTTCTGTTTCTCAAAACATAGGAAGATAATTGTCAAGGCAGAAAGATGAAGTGCTTCCAGGAAACACTGAAGCCTGTTGTGAAATAATGTATCACAGATGTTAATATATGAGAAACTGTAGCCTAGAGAAGAAACTTAGCCCTTAGGATAAAATCTAAGACCAGTACTTACTCTTGTCTCTCTTTCCTTCCACTGATTGTTTCTCCTGGAAATAGAAAAGGTCTGGAGTATTTGGCATATACACAGAGAGTATGAGTCTATGCCCCTTCTGAATGGTATTGGTAGGACCCGGGCCCTCACCTCCAGTGTTCACCTCACTGTGCAGTGTGCCCCAGTGATTTCCAGGCCCTGCCAGACTTCAATACCCAGCCCGCACCCTCCCACCCGTGCTGCAGATACTCTGAGCATTGTACCTGGGGGTTCCAGCAGTTGCCTTGAACTCTGACAGTGGAAACACATGCCCTCTAAAAAGGGATGGGGACACTTAGGAGAAGATTTTTGTTTTCATGAAGAGAAACATGGGTGAGTGGAGAAAAAAGGAGAGGAGCGTTGAACTGTGGAAAGAGGGAAGAGACTAAGAGCACGAGCAGAGGGGTTTCTGTCCTTCTGGTCCATTTTGGTCCTGCAGTGCAGTGGGGAGGTCACCATCATCACTGGCATACTTGCTTGGACTCCTTGAGACACAGCCCAGGATTGGCCTGATTCTTGAGCTGTGAAACAGACTCCAGAAATGCATGCAATGTAGTTCTTAACAGAATAGGCCTCAATGTCAGACTGCCTGGGTTTATACTCAAGCTCTACGTTTTTAGCTGGGTGATCTGGGAATTTTCTTAACTTTTCTCAGTTTTTATATCTATATGCTGGAACAACAATATTATATATCCCCTAGGATAAATTGGAGTGATAGCTATCATGCTATTGGAACAATGAAGCAATGGCATCATGCTAATGGTACTAATGGAACAATGCCTCTAGGCTGTCAATAATATTAATCATTATTTGTATTATTCTTTCACAGCTACCATGGAAATTTATTTTCTTGAGCTTGTGTCCATCAGGCAGGAGTGTAGGCAATGGGAAGAAAATTTTGTCAAGTCAGTTTTCTTTCTCATTTTAAAAACAGATATAAAGTGATGATAAAATTCACCCCTAAATAGAGACCTTCTCTCTATATGCACAATATTCACATCTCCTGTTCTCCAAGAATGTTAATTTCTTCCTTCTTTTCATTTCCTTAAAACAGCTGGCACCCAGTTTACTTTGTTGCCCCTTCTCCCGGGTGAGATTCAGACTCTCCCTGGAGGGCAGGGTCCAGTTCCTGGGTCTATATCGCAGGAGAGCTGTGGATACCTCAGAGGAAATTTGAGGAACCTTCAAGAATGTAAGCTCCATGAGGATAGGGGCCTGTCAGGGGTACCCCACTATGATAGTAATTAAAACATGTTTATTGGATATATGAATACACGTTTTAGAAATAAGGATTTTAATGAAAGTTCACAGGAATCAGATTTGCCAAACCTAAAGAAGAAATAGTTGAGGAACTATTCCTCAGTGATTTATAAGTGTGAATTATTTTTACACTTCATCATTGCCCTCACTGAATGTAAAAATATGTCATATGTAAGGCACATCGTAGTGTTTCAATCAATGTTTGTTGAATAAACGAAAGCGTGCATGTGCCGAGGAAAAGAACTGGATGCACATGAGGAAGACATTATTCTAGGGAGGGTTAATGGGCCCCAGCAAATGTTACAGGGAGGTGAAGGATGACGTCCAGTGTTTCTACCCCACAGTACTGTTAGTCACCTCTAGATGATGTCTGTGTGCTTTTACCTGAAGACTGTTTCTCAAAGTCTCTTCCTGCACTACAATTATCTGAAAGTAATATTTGATGATAATTCCTCAAATTTTGTTTCAAGTGTCACTTTGTAACGGTGATAGTCAACCTACAGTGTTACTTTCCTAAGCCTCCCCTCCCTCTGAAGAGTCTGAGAAGTGTTCCACGCGCATGCCTGGCCTCTACTTGGGTCAGAAGTGGTTCTTTATCCCTGTAGCATTTTTCTTGTTAGTGGTTTGTACCCCCTCTCCTTCCCCAGGGTATGATGTTCTTTCTTTTCCATTGTAACTCCTGCCTGATCTCGCTTTTCCTTAAAACTGTGGTAGCTGGGAGAGGCCAGAGTCGACATTGTGAGTGTCCAGTGAAATGCAGTAATTTATTTATTTATTTTTGTCTTGTCTTTTCTTTTTGTGGAGAATGGGGTCTTGCTATATTGCCCAGGCAGGTCTTGAACTCCTGAGCTCAAGCTGTCCTCCTGCCTCTGCCTCCCTAAGAGCTGGGATTACAGGCATGAGCCACTGTGCGTGGCCAAAATGCAGTCATTTATAATGTCTCCATTCTCTGGGCCCTCTCCCTATCTGGAAATGGAAATTTTCTCCACATGTGTTTTATTGGATCTCTGCAATTTGCCTTTCTACTTTTGCATTAGGGTCCCTTCTACCCTAAGGCAATAAGAATTCCATTTTGAACACTTTCTGGCAAGCATAGCCATTGCCAGGGCAGGGTTTTTGATTCTAAAGGTTTTAAATGGGCCACCTACCTTGAGTGCAAAGACATCTCTAACCTTTGTGTGTGTGTGTGTGTGTGTGTCATGTGTGTGTGCCTGTGTGTGTTGGGGAAGGAGGGAAAGGAATGCCTCTAGAAAGACTCAGGAGACTCATTGCATATAAGAGCTGAATGTACCTTTAAGGCCACCTAGTTTAGGAATTTCCAGTCAAGCTTTAGAGGAATCTCAAGGTATTACAGAGGTGCCTAAAAAGGCTGCAGTGTCAAGGGAAGGCTGCTGCATGAAGGTGAGGGTGGATTTTCCTAAGCCCCCTACTAATTCAGCTTTTGTATGTGTTTCATACTGGTCCCATGTCTTCATTTTATAAATGAGATAATAGAGCTGGAATGACTTGTAAGTTGGGTGCCATTTTACCTTGGCTACTGCTTGATACTCCTCTTACTCATCTTTTTGATGTCCAATTGCATTGTCCAGAATATTTCTTCTTCTTTTTTTTTTTTTTTTTTTTTTTTTGAGATCTAGTCTTGCTCTGTCACCCAGGCTGGAGTGCAGTGGCACAATCTCAGCTCACTGCAGCCTTTGCCCCCCAGGTTCCAGCAATTCTCCTGGGTAGCTGGGATTACAGGTGCATGCCACCGTGCCTGGATAATTTTCATATTTTTAGTAGAAACGGGGTTTTGCCATTTTGACCAGGCTGGTCTCGAACTCCTGACCTCAGGTGATCTGTCCACCTTGGCCTCCCAAAGTGCTGGGATTACAGGTGTGAGCCACCGTGCCTGGTTGACCTCTATTTTTCTAATTCTCCAACCCCATTTACCTTCCCCACACCCTCTTCACCCTCTGCAGGTGCCATATTTTCTCAATAGAATTGAGGCCTCTGGTGTGCGTGCTCTTATATCTTCTTCCTCTACCTCAAAATTTCTCCTCCATGTTCACCTTCCATTCTCCTCTAATCTCTGGGGAGGGTGTATCTCATGTCTTCCCACCTTGCCAGGGCTAACCCTTGCACCTGTGCCTACAGTTCCACTCCTCCCTTTTCCTGCCAGGATCATGTCTCAATTTGGATTTATGTGCTCAGTTATTTCCAGTCATCCAGATAGTTTCTATTTGCCCACAAAAATCTTTGGGTCTTCCCATCATGCAAACAAAACAAACACAACAACCAGGAAATCTCCTTAATTTTGTTCCTCATTACCCATTGCTTTTTAAACTGAGTGTAAACTGCTTGCCCAAACATGTAGCCACCCTTTTCCCTCCCATTCCTCCTCTTACGTGTACCTTATGCACCAAAAAGCTATTTTAATTTTCCAAATATGCCCAGTACTTTTTCTTTACTGTCCCTACCCTCCCTGGTGTCTTCTGCTCAATCTTGTCTACCTGTTGAAATTTTTCAAAGTCCATCACACACTACCTCTTCAGTGAAGCCTTCTCTGGCTTCCTAAATGTGGCTATCATCCTGCTCTCAATGAAATGCCCACAGCACTGTTTCTGACTTGCAAAATCCTAGCCTTCTTCCATCTGCCTAACAGCTCCTGAGGGCAGGGTGAATCCTCGTCATTTTTGTGTCCCCCACAGTGCTTTGTGCTTTGCGCACTTGTGTTTGACCTACCTGATTTACACAACCGGAAATGGGCCCACCTGGATCTAGACCCATTTCTCGTGATTCTTAGATCAATGATTTTTAGTGTTAATGATTAGGTGCCTGTGACCTATAAAAGGAGCATTTATGTCTGGTGTTGCAGGAGGCTAAGTACTGCTTTTGATCTTTAGGTTTAGTTTTTGTTTTGACTGAGATTACTTTAGTTAAATAACTCTGCTAATTTAGTTAGGCAGTTTCATCTTTCAAGCCAGCTCCTGACCCTGACTGATTAGGTATGCTTGTTTGGAATGATGTTGTTAAGAAGGATTCTGAGGCTCCCTAGGGGAAAGGCATCATGTTTCATGAGTCATGTCTTCGATGGACATGGAAGGGGGAAGATTTTTGGTCTAGGTGTCAGGTTTCCGCCATCCTGTTGGAACATGTGTGGTTTGATTCCTGAGAAGAGGGATGCTGTTTTACCTGGTCCTCTTTGGCGGTCTCTAGGCATTGATGATCACATTTGGTGGTGGGTACACTTTAAGATATGCAGTTCTTTATGTGATGCCAAGCTGCCTATGTTGGAGGACTGTGGCTAAACCAGTAACCTTGGCTTCTCTGGAGTTTTACTCACTGAGCTAGAAAATAATTACTTTATTTCAGTTCCAAATTCTACCTTTCTGTAATAGAGAAATGCTGTGTCTTTCTCTCAGCCCCTCAGGGGATCTGAGGCCGGGTTATCTGATACCTTGCTGCTTTTCACTCTTTCTGACAGCTTTCTCCTCAGCAAATTTAAAGCTCATGGGAAATGTTTTTGCTCAAAAGGAGGGAAAATAGAAACTCTGGAAAGATTTGATGCAAATGTTTCCCTGACTGAGCCATGGAGTTCAGAGAACATTTTCCCTGCCCAGCTTCAGGGTTTCACTGGCTTTAAGAAGGGCCCTTGTGATCTCATGGGACCCCAGGCCAGGCAAGGGTGGGCTTTATCGTCCCCTTTCCTCGGTCCTTACCCCTTCATTCCTTTCTCCGATCTGGGCAGTAACCCTGCTGAGACTTGAGTATATTACTTTTCTTCTGCTCAGGGAATTAAACAAAAGACTCAAAACTCACATTCTTTACTTCTGTTTGTTCTTGGCCTGCACTGGGATTGCCGGGGCAGCAGGACCTTAATTATGGAGCTCATCCTACACGGAGCCCTGAGTCTTTAATGCAGATGGAGCCAGGCTGGGAAAAGAAGCAGGTAAAAGCTGCTCAGTCTTGCAGGCAGAGGCTGAAATTCATGCTCTTGCCCCTAGCACTGCCGTCTCTGGCCTTGCTTCAGATGCCCTTGTCCTGCTCCTCTGCTCCTGGCCTCTCCTGGCCTGGCCCAGTTACCCCATTCTCTTCCACACTTCTTGGGCATTTTTGGAAACACTTCTTCCCCTTGGCTCTAGATAAAGTGTACAAGTCTGTTCTGACTTCCACCCAAGCTCACCCGTGTCCTGTTTCTTTTACAATTTCAATGGCTCCTCGTGGCCACCTGTTTAGCAGACATTTCTAACCTTCCTCAAGGCCACCAACCCTTGTGAAAGAAGCACAGATATAATTTCCCAGCTGCCAAGCCATTCTCCAATAGACAAAGTTGTTGAAACCTCACTTACGGTGAATCTCCACAGCCCTCCAAGGTCGTCGCTCCTCTCAAAGCAGGTGGGCTCCAGTCCTTCTTCCAGACAGCACTTGATGGAGGCCAGGCCGCTGACCCCAGCTCCCACAATGGCAACTCGCTTGGCCATGTTCTCCTGCATGGGAAAAATGAAGCAGGCTTTTTATTCATACGCTCCACCCTATCCTTGGCTGCTCTAACAAGCCAGGAAAAATAATTTGGAGGATTAGGCAATTTGCTCAGTTTGAATCTTCTGTAGCGGGTCTCTGGTGTGTGAATGTGAGAAGGGAAGTGTTCAGATCACAGGTAAACCCTGTGCTTGGTATGTTCCCACCCCTCATGCAGCACTGGTGCCAAATGTTAGTACAGTTGTCAAGGCTGTAGCTTGCTGGCAGAGCTGCTGGAATTGGACTTTTTACTGGACAGAGTCTTGCACTTCAGACTGTGCTGCTGTCTGTAGTTTCCATTCTGCAGCCCTAGAACTGCACAGATCAGCAGACTAGGAAAAGGTCACCTTGTCAGACTCATTCTCTTTATCACATACAAAACTGAAGCTCAGATTGGTTGTGGTGACCTGACACAACACCACACAGCAGCTGGTGGGGTGGAGTTGGGACCAGGAGCCACCACACCTGTGGTACCACAGGTACTACTACAGCATTGCCCTGTGTGATCCTGCCCCGGCACAATGCCACAGCCCCAGCTGTGCTGTTGGTATGTCCCTTTCACAGGTCACCAGTGGGAGAGAGAGAGGGTGGCTGCCAGGGAGGGTTTGTGGTAGAAGGGTAGGCATGCAAAGCCATCCCTCCCCTCTCAATTGAATACTGATTCACCTCCAGGGCACATGGCACAGTCACTACTGGGATGGGCCAGAGAACCTTCTGGCACCAGGCCATGTGTTAATAACACATGTATAAGAACACTGAGAGGCAATAGAGTGCATTGATTAAGCAACCAGGCTCTGGATCCAGGCTGCCTGAGATAAAGCCCAGCTTTGTCAGTTACTACGGTATAATCTCGGACAGATTAACCCTTCTGTGCTTCACAAATATAAAGAAAACAATAGTAGCTTCCTTGAAGTGTTTTGTGAGAATCAAGCGAGTTAATAACGTAAAGTGTCTCAGAATAGCTCCTGGCACATAGTAAGTGCTCAGTAGCTGTAAGTTATTGAAACTTTAAAAGCATTTCCAAGAACTGGTTTCATCTGCCTTTCACATCAATGATCCTCTGTTCTTTATTTTTTATTTTTTTAATTTTTTTATTATACTTTAAGTTCTAGGGTACATGTGCATAACGTGCAGGTTTGTTACATATGTATACTTGTGCCATGTTGGTGTGCTGCGCCCATCAACTCGTCAGCACCCATCAATTCATCATTTATATCAGGTATAACTCCCCAATGCAATCCCTCCCCCACAGGTGTTGGAGAGGATGTGGAGAAATAGGAACACTTTTACACTGTTGGTGGGATTGTAAACTAGTTCAACCATTATGGAAAACAGTATGGCAATTCCTCAAGGATCTAGAACTAGATGTACCATATGACCCCAGCCATCCCACTACTGGGTATATACCCAAAGGATTATAAATTATTCTACTACAAAGACACATGCACACGTATGTTTATTGCGGCACTATTCACAATAGCAAAGACTTGGATCCTCTGTTCTTTTAATTCCTATAGCATTTCTGGTCAGTAGCACACACATTTAACACTAAATTATATGATGTTAGCTTTTCCCCCCAATATATTTTTGTGACAGTTTTATCTCCCTAAGTTTCTTAAGTGCAGTGCCCCCAAAGACATAATTTTTCTAAAAATTTGCTATTTTTTATTTCACAGGTGAAATCTCTTCTCAAATCTGGATATGCATCTTTTGTTTTTTTGCATTAGGAACCTGAGAGAAGCAGCTCAACTATGGAGACTAAAATATCCAGTATTTTAGTCAATATTGGATATTTTAGTTCTAACTATAGAGACTAAAATACTCAATAATTTTTAAAATGAAATAAAAAGGTCCTCTTTTTTCAAGCAACAGGTAAAAGTGTTGTAGGGCTGCTTGCTTCCTGTAGCAACCAGATATAATTTACTGGGGAAGAGCTAGTAGATTCCTTTGGGGGGAAGTCATGTTTTAGGCCCTGATGGACACTATAAAATCAAAAACCTTGTATAATTTCTCCCTCTCTGGGCCCAAAAGGAGTAAGGTGACCTCACATTTAGAGAGGCAGTTGAAGTATGGGTATTGGGGGTGGACACATGTGTTTCAGAATCCTGCTCTATCATGAGTCAAGTTGGTGACATAGGAAAATGACTTATCCCCTTTGAGCCTCAGTTTACTCCTTCGCAAGATGGGATAGAATGCTACTCTTTTTTTTTTTTTTGAGATGGAGTCTTGCACTGTTGCCCAGGCTGGAGTGCAGTGACACTATCTCGGCTCACTGCAAACTCCGCCTCCTGGGTTCACGCCATTCTCCTGCCTCAGCCTCCCAAGTAGCTGGGATTACAGGCGCCTGCCAGCTAATTTTTTGTATTTTTAGTAGAGACGGGGTTTCACCGTATTAACCAGGATGGTCTCAATCTCCTGACCTCACGATCTGCCCGCCTCAGCCTCCCAAACTGCTGGGATTACAGGATTGAGCCACTGTGCCCGGCTGAATGCTACTCATTTTTGTACGACATAGTAGCCATTTGATAAAAAATATCCACTTTTATGAGAAAAAGAATTCCAGGAAAAAGGAAAGGGTATTGCCTATATACATATGATATTGGCAGTTGTGCACAGAAGCATGCTGCCTCTATAAAGATAGCAGGTCTGACCATAGCATGACATTAGTGCCCACAGCAGGACAGCAGGAAACAAAGCCAGTTCTTTGTGTTAGGGGAGGGTGAGGAGCCATTTCTATGAGCTGGGTTGAGAAAAAGGGTGAGGCAATTTTCCTACCTCCCCTGAAACTAGAGAGGAGGCCGGTAGAGGGGGGTGTTTTCTCCCTGGAGAAAGGCTAGTAGTGTTTATCCTGCAAGGATGTCCAGAAGGGTGTCCCAGACAGAAGGAATGGGCTCCTGGTGTGGGAAGGACCAGTGTTATGTATTTCCTTGCCTGGGATGTAGCTTCAGGTAAACACTGCTGACTGAAAGCACCTGGCTCGTTTAGTAAGAAGGGACTAGCTACTCCAAGTGCCTGGAGAAGAGGGAAATACAGCTGGAGACCTGGATCTGCTGTGAGCTAACTGTGGAGATCTTGAGCAGGGGACTGAACTGCCTTGGGCTCACTTTGCAAAAGAGGATCTAAGTAGTCTCTTAATCTAAGCACCTGACTCAGTAATGTAAACATTTGCCTTTAAACATTTAAAGGATCAACGTGGAGAGAAAGAGTAGAATTATGGCCAGTGGTGGAACTGAAAAGGCACATTTTTGCGTATAGCCCCTTCCAGTGTTTCAAGCTCTAAAATTGGCTTTATTCAAGCAGCGTCTAGATGACACATATTTGGAGGTATTATAAGCAGATTAACAGATCATATAGAGCGTGGAATCAAATGCCCTATAAGAGTCTATCAACTCAGATCTGTGATTCATTCTCTGATGAGTTCAGGCATCAAACGCTCAGTGGCTTCTATATTGCTAAGCTCAGTGGATTCTATATTGCATATTGGCATTGCAAATGAAGAAAAAGGCATGATGCTTTCTCGAGAGCAGCAATCAGTCTGATCAGGAAGTCAGACATGAAAATAAATAATTACAAGAGTCTGTGTAAGATGCTAAGACAGAAATATATCTTATGTACAAATTGCAATAAGAGCATGAAGAAAGAGGTGCCGATTCTGACAATGGGTTAGTAGGGAAACAACACAGAGGAGTACTGTTTGCTCCAGATTTTGAAGGATGAATAGACTTCAGTGGGCAGAGGAGGGAAGAAAGTGGACTTTAGAGTTAGGGAGCACTGACACGAGGGCTGGAGGTGGTCACAGAGGCGTGTGAGGCTGCTTGAGCCCACAGTGAGCTTGCCTTACTCTTGACTCCTAGACCAACCACAGTGTATCATTCACAAGACATTGTTGATGAACCGATCATGTCTACTAGTTTTCTGTCTGTATAAGGCATATGTTTCCCCAAAGTAGGCATTTTCTTTGGCTCATCTCTTATTTTCTTGTAGTTCCTAGCAACACACTTGGTCTATAATAGCTGTTAGTAGGCATTTTCTTTGTCTCGTCTCTTATTTTCTTATAGCTCCTAGCAACACACTTGGTCTATAATAGCTGTTGTGTAACTATTTGGCAGTGGGTTGATTTTGTGATGCATAAAATGAATTCATTCATCATCTTATATCCATTTCAACTGAAAAATTAACTCAGGCCAGGGGTGGTAGCTCATGCCTGTAATCCTAGCACTTTGGGAGTCCGAGGTGGACAGATCACTTGAAGTGTTCGAAACCAGCTGGCCAACATGGTGAAAACCCGTCTCTACTAAAAATACAAAACAATTAGCTGGGCGTGGTGGTGTGCACCTGTATTCCCAGCTACTTGGGAGGCTGAGGCAGGAGAATTGCTTGAACCTGGGAAGCGGAGGTTGCAGTGAGCTGATTGTGCCACTGCACTCCAGCCTGGGTGACAGAGCAAAACTCCATTAAAAAAAAAAAAAGTTAACTCAGTAAAAATTTGCTATAAGCCAATATCCTAGGTCAAACATTCCTTCCTCAAAATTATCTTTT
Source organism: Piliocolobus tephrosceles (assembly GCF_002776525.5). Lineage (NCBI taxonomy): Eukaryota > Metazoa > Chordata > Mammalia > Primates > Cercopithecidae > Piliocolobus > Piliocolobus tephrosceles. The sequence goes on along the minus strand of NC_045434.1, from coordinate 27,952,837 downwards.
ATTGGCTAGTCCAAAGGTAGTGAGCTATCTCAATTGATTGTTCACAGTAAGTGACGGAGTTACAGATTTAACTCCTTGTTCTACTTTTTCCCCCCTTCTCACTACTGTACTTGACTAGTCTTAAAAAACACACAACTTTTTGTTAAACATCCAATAAACAGAAGCCTTCTTCCTAGGCCACCACCATACCTTAGCTGGACCAGATGTAGTCAGAATTATCTGAGCAGTAAATCTCCCTGGGGCTTTTCCTTATTACTATTTTATTATTATTATTATTATTATTATTATTATTATTATTATTATTATTATTATTATTTTTGGGATGGAGTTTCACTCTTGTTGCCCAGGCTGGAGTGCAATGGCATGAACTTGGCTCACTGCAACCTCCGCCTCCCAGGTTCAAATGATTCTTCTGCCTCAGCCTCCCTAGTAGCTGGGATTATAGGTGTACACCACTACGCCTGGCTACTTTTGTATTTTTAGTAGAAACGGGGCTTCTCCATGTTGGTCAGGTTGGTCTGGAACTCCTGACCTCAGGTGATCCACCCACCTCAGTCTCCCTTATTAATTTTTAAGGAGATGAGATCTCACTATGTTGCCCAGGCTAGTTTTGAACGTCTGGGCTTACGTGATCCTCCTGCCTCTGCATCCTGAAGTATCTGACACAACAGCCATGAGCCACCATGCCTGGCAGTCTTTTGAGTTTTTCATGGGACAGGTAGAGGGTTTAATTTGATATTTTTGTGGTTACCTACCTTGAAAATTTCGGGTTTATTTTTGAAGACAAAGTCACAGTATATCTGGAATCAGAGCCATGGGGTAAACTAGAAATGTGTATTTAATGATTATATTTTAGAAAGTGAAGGAAATGAGTAGGGAAATATAAGAATGACAATAAAAGAAAGAAAGAGAGGAAAAGAAAAAAGGACACAAAGTCTGTTTCAAAGTCACCCTGAAAGGTATTTTGTTTTTTCGTTACATTTTCAGTTCAGATCTGCTTGGTGTATCACCACGTTCCCATCTGAGTTGTTGTCAAATGTGAGAAAAGCCAGTATGAAAGCACATGAATGTGGAGGCGCACAGTGTCAATATCAGCCTCACTCTCAGATCAAAATTCATGCTTCCAACCACTCCTTCAAGTATTGACAGTTACATGAAATCAAACCGATTTCTTATTTTTTATTTGAAAGACGGAGATTCATTTAAATCAACAAACTCATATTCCTGAAGCCCCAGACTGTGGTAAGCAGACCTCTCTCTTCCATCCCCTCACCCCCACCCCTTAACCACAGTGAGAGGAATGGAAGATGAGAAAACACGAGGGCCTCTGCCAGAAAAGGCTGCCCCAGATGTGTGGTGAGCACAGTGCAGCTGTGGCTGTGGTGGCAGCTGCCACAGGCCCCTCCCTGTAAGTTAAGTCCCTGCAGCCACAGCGGTGGGAGAAACATACTTGTAGAAGCAAGGCCAGTTCAGCATCAGAAGGCAGAGGCAGCGTCACGGACTCCCAGCCATGGGATGGATGGAGGGCACAGGGCTCAGGGACAGAACAGGCCAGCGGGAAAGAGGAGAGGCCTGGCGGGAGGCTGAGGCCCCTAAATTTTGGCCCCAGGGAAAGAGACAAGGCCAGTTGGTCCCGTTTTGATGGGTATGGGGAAGGGACTGTATTAGTAAGCACAGGGGGAGAGGCTGCCAATAGGCACCCCAGATGTGACAGGATAGGCTGAATCCCCACCCTGGCAGAAGGGAGCTTGACAGCTCTGGGGCTCTCTGGGAATGTCACTGCTAAAATGGATATATATATATATATTAACCATTCATGGGAGGGCAGGGGCAGGGCCTGGGGTGGGATCAGAGGATCTGGCATCGCATCCTATAGCTGGTCATGCCTACCTGAGAGGCCTGGAGGAAACCAAAGTGGTTTAAAATATTTAAGTGTGCTTCTTTAGAAAAAATTTTGTCTCCTCACACCACTTTTTATTTAAACTAAAAATAATTTCTTGTGAGTGACTGCTTTGCATTTAGAGTGATTGATAACACTTTATAGGGATTTTGTTAGGGTGAAAAGTGCACTGACATGCCACTGCTGTTACTGGAGTGTGATTTCCCGTGCAAATGCAAAAACAACATTTAAAATGTGATTGCTCCTTATGTGGATATGCGGCAGCACTCCTCTGGAGGGGGCACCAGCTGTAGGGAGTCTGTCCCTTGCAGACCCCTGAGCCGCGACGGATGAATAAAGTACACCGACACACAGATATTCTGCTCTGCCAGTCCAGCTGAGGGTCTGAGCCACTTACAGGCTCGCTGCTGAGCCTTGTAAACAGTTGCACCTCGGCAGGAAGCCTGTAAGCAGCCGGGACACTCAGAATGTCTGTGTGTCACTGTACTTTATTCATCGGTCACTGGGTCAGGGGTCTGCAAGGGACAGACACCCCACAGCTGGTGCCCCTCGAGAGGAGTGCTGCCCCAGCTGGTGACGCATGTGAGGCGCTGTGTGAGGAACTGTGCGAGGAATGCTGTGAAGGAAACGCAAGGGACCGCCCGAAAACGAAGGTGAAAAAAGGAACCCCGCGGTCAAGTCAGTGAGTAATCACTAAGTCATTACTGCCGCAGCGCCCCTCACACGGGGCTCCAACTGCGGCAGCCTCCTCTCCAGGGGGCACCAGCTGCGGGGAGTCTGTCCCTTGCAGACCCCTGACCCCGCCATGTATGAATAAAGTACACTGACACACATGTATGCTGCTCTGCCAGTCCAGCTGAGGGTCGGAGCCACTTACAGGCTCCCCGCTGAGTCCTGTAAACAGTTGTGACTTGACCCTGATCAGCTAGTCAGACTCACATTTATTCAGTAAGATTAATTAACAGAAGCTTGAGTCAACACTATTAGAGGGTAGTTGACATTATGGACTTCCCGAATAAAAAGCACTTAAGCACCTGCAGTACATCAAAGGTTAGTTTTAAGATCATATGAGTAAACAAGCTAGCTAGGTAAACTACTCTGCCTTCCTTTGTTACTACTTTAATTTGTTTAACTAAAGGTAAAGATCAGGTTGCCTTCAACCATATCTATTATTGAAGTTATGCAAATTTATTGGCCTTCCAAGAAGATTTGTGTCTATCTCTATAATAATTACCTTTAATATTTTTCCCATCCCAACATGGATATTTAATAAAAATTTGGCCATTCCTTTGTTGGAAGTTTTAAAATAAAGTTATTATTATTTTAATGAGAAAAGCTTCAGTAAAGCTGACTAAATATAAAAGAAATAAGTAATAAAAATAAGAAAATAGGACTAAATTAGGAAGGTAGATGTCAATGGGTGAAAATTGAATTAGAAAAGAAGTAAAATAACTTAAGCAACATAAAATTACTAAATGAGTTGGGAAATCACTATTGGTTGTATAAAAGTGACTGATTTTTAACTACAGGGTTAGAAACTAATACGCCTGTTTTTGTGAATTTTATACTGCTTCTTCTACTTTAAAGTTGTAAAATACAAATATGTAATTTACAGAAGTCAGATTGAGTATCTGCTTTGGTTTAGCAGGACAATAAATCATGAGGGGTCTGAACATGAAGTAAGGCCTGCCTTGCCCAAACTGCAGAGGTACCGTGAGTTATTTTAAAATTTTGAAGAAGCACAGTGATTCTTGATGTCAGTCGAACACTGTGCTAACTATTAGCTGAAAGTAGTTAACAGTTTTAATATTTTATAAGACTGTGTTCCATTTGGTGACATCATATCTTTGCAAAGCTGGGTGTTTGGCGATTGCTATGACAAAAAGCAAGCATTGCATGAAAACCAAGGTGGAACAGAAGTGAAGGGATCATGTCTGATCTGATTCCAAGGTTTGAGAAGTTGTGCAGAGCTCAGCAGGTACATAAACCCTATTATTAAGTAATTGTGATTAAGAATGAAATAAAAATATTTTTCTTTTAGTTTGTATATTACTTGTTCAAACAACTACAAAGTTGTTAGAACATAAATAATTATTAAGTTTTTGTCTGCTTAATAAGAGGAGCTATAATCTGGGGGCACCATGAAGAACTCACATACCAAGGGTTCCTTGAACCTAGCAAGTTGAAAACTCCTGGGCAAGAGTCTTACTTTCTGAGTTTATTTTATTGACCTGGAGATCTTATTTGCTGGTGCCAAGAAAATGCATATGATACTATATTTGAACTTTGCACTGTATCAATTAGCCAATGTTTAACTGTTTCCAGTGTGACTCACCTATGCATTTACTAGGAAGCCATTGGCACTGTCAGATTTGTATCCAGCCCTCTATTTATGCATTCCCCATCTTCTCCTCCTTTCTTTCTCTCTCTCTCCCTCTCTCTTTCTCTCTCTCGCTCTCACACACGCACACACGCACACACCCACCCACCCCTACACCTTAGTGCATGAAAATACTTCAGAATACTGGTTGGCCCAGACTGCACAATGATACCCTATTCCTCAAATGGGTTGTGACATTTCAGGAGTAATCAGAGATTCAGCTGGATGGCAGTTGGGCTGGGTGAAGGTACCTACTTAGTCCCTGGGAACAAAGGAGAACAGCTAGTAAGACTTGGGTCCGAGGAGGGCCATACTCTGGGATTTCTGTCCACTAGCAGCAGCTCCTCATTTACCCAAATGTTCCTAACCACAACAAGCAAATAACAAAAGTTCTCCCAGGCTTTAGGTCCTCTGTGCCAGTTACAAGGCTATAGCAGGTTCCCTAGGATGCAGGGGAAACTCTAAGAAATAACCAAGGACTCAGTTTCTCCATCTGCAAAACAGATAGCATAGACCTGGATATCTAAAAATGATTTTCAAACCCTTGATGTTTATAATCTTGTTAATTTAGCTGGAGCGAGATTAGTAAAAAAGATCTGCCAATCACATGGAAATCAATAAATTTTGACCTAATGCACAGAATGAAGCATGAAACACTTTTAACAACAGAAAAAAGATGACATGACAGAACAGATTAATCAAATTCTAAAGGGGCTTGCCTTTTGCTTCCCACTTGTGCTAAATGCCAACATTTGGTAGTCACCCTTCAAAAGCTATGATCTCATACAATATGAGAAGCTGCTGATGGAAGCACTAAAAAAATGACTTTCCCTCTTGCATTAGAAATCCAAGTTTTTCCCATTTGATTCAACCACTTAATAATCTACCCAGCAGTATACTTATGTGTGTACATGGAAGACATAGATAAGTATACTGCTGGGTAGATTATTAATCGGTTGGATCAATGATATTGTTCCATTATAAGTATCCAAACATTTACTACTCCTTACTACTCCTATACTTTGGGCCAAGGAGTAGCCAGGGTTGGCCAGAGAAAGCTGCTTTCTGATAAGGTGGTTCTTCCCTGGAGCACAACAACAAAACAGGAAAAATCCAGGTCCCACCTTCCTCATCCAAAGAAATCCAAGATTATATCTAGTTACTTACTTTATGTACTTGTAATTTCTGGTGCCAATGGCTCTGCCACAGAGGACTCTGGTATTAGCAGAAATCAAAATGAATCAGCATGAGCAGTGCTGGCTTGGGAGCCCACAGCACAGTGGATGAACCTGGTCTAAGAGATAAGGAATGTTAAATTTGAAACCCAAAGTTAGCTGTTGTTTGTATTTTAACTTGTTGATTAACGTAACAGTGAAATGCTAGGAGAAACACTGTCCGGTGGTATGTACTTTAGACTCACTCTTCTGCCTACAGAGTGTAAACTAAGTTAGGGAGTTACACCAGCATCCTCACTTGTTCATCAGTTTTATTCTCTAAGGGGATGAGAATAAAATAAGACAACTATGTTAACAGTTGCTACACCACAGATTCACTTTTAAGGACTTTGATCCATTTCACCCTTAGAGACAATTATTATTTTTAAAAAATCGTATATTACTCACATTAGTAAACTCAATTTGTAAAAATTATTGTGTTCACCAGCTATTATTATCAGAGTCACGTTGGAAAAATTGTATAACTTTTCTCAGCTTTAGTTTCTTCAATGTAAAATAGGCATAATCAAGTGACTGCCAGGGGCTGGGGAAAGAAGGGAATGGGGAAGGATTGCTAATGAGTATGGAGTTTTCTTTTGGGTGTGATGAAAGTGTTTTGAAACTAGATAGAGGTGGTGGTTACAAGCATTGTGAATGTACTAAATGCCACTGAATCCTATACTTTGAAATGGTTAATGACAGATTGTTGGAAAATGGTGGATAGGAGGCAGGACTAATTTGCAGCTTCTACACAGAGAGAACAGCATGTGGAGACTCATATAGTGAAATTTTTCTCCAAGAAGTACTGCATGAACATACCGAGAAAACCAAAAGAATTCACAGAACCTTTGAAAGAGGTGGCTTGCTGCTGCAAACTCCATGAGACAACTGAAAAACTGTGAGTGCCCAAACACACATCCCTGCTAAAAATCCAGATCACAGGAGAAGGATTTAACCTTACCTAGAGCTGAAATGAATTTAGAGAGCAAAACAAAATATAAAAGTAGAAGCAGTGGGAAGAGCCCTGTAGGTACTCTTGGTGCCCAGGGAAGTCATTTCTGACTTTATCTCACAGGGGTCCTTGGGGAGGGCTGCCAGTGGAGTTGGGGAAGGACCACAGGGAGAAGGAAACTTCCAGCTGAACTTTGTAATAGTTTTGACCATTAGCCTGAGAAACATGAATACTTATCCAGGAGAGCTTAGGGCAATCTTGCATTCTCCCTATACTACTGCAGCTGATGCTTTCTTGAAAATGAGGAATTGGAGTCATTATACAAAAAAGATACTTGTACATGCTTGTTTATAGCAGCACAATTTGCAATTGCAAAAATATGAAACCAGTCCAAATGCCCATCAATCAATGAGTGGATAAATAAATTGTGGCTTAAATATATACCGTGGAATACTACTCAGCCATAAAAAGAGATGAAATAAAGACATTCACAACAACCTGGATGGAGTTGCAGAACATTATCCTAAGTGAAGTAACTTGGGAGTGGAAAACCGAACATTCTATATTCTCACTCATAAGTTGGAGCTAGGCTATGAGAGTAAAAAGGCATAAAAATGATACAATGGACTTCGGGGACTTGGCGGGAAGGGTTGGAGTGGGGGGTGATGAATTAAAGACTACACATTGGATATAGTGTACACTGCTCAGATGATGGGTGCAGCAAAATCTCACAAATCACCGTTAAGAACTTATTCAGGTAACAAAACACCACCAACTCCCCCAAAAGCTATTGAAATAAATAAAATAAAATAAAAAATTCTAAAAAGTAAATAAAACAGACATAATAACATCTGCATCAGATAGTTGTGGTGGGGATTAGACGAGATAATCTATGTCAAGAGATTTGTGTATACATAGTAAATACTATGTATGATTGTAATTATGATGACGATGATGATGATGCTGTCATTGCTGGACCAGATAAGGTGTCTTTATTGCTGGTTCATAACCTTGAGATGACTCCCACAGGTGTTGACAATAAACTCCATGAGAGGTGGGTGGACTGAAGCAGAGAGAAATTTCTGAAAGAATATGTCTTTTCCCTTGATTTTCAACGTGGTATAACACTTCGACCTGGAGGTCCTGTGTATCACTGAGTATGTTGCTTGCTTATTGGGCTCACCTTTTGCCTTATTTCTGGCTTCTTAAGTATTTGGCACAGAGACAGCATTGTTAGCTCTGCGAAATTCAGCTGCTTTGCTGCAGCTATGAAAATAATAATATTTGAATGATTTCAACCTTAATTATACCCAGAAAGTAAGCCTTTAAGATGACTGTTAGTTCAAGTGTGTTTTTAAAAATCAGAAGATGTTTGATTTGTAATTTACCTTGGTGTGCAGCCTATACCCATCAAGGTATTGGGATTTGCTACACTAATGGTGGGACTTAACTTGTCCCTGGGCCTTACCAGGCATGCTGCTAGCATAAGGAGAATCATAGGACATTAAAGTGTTGGTTGAGAATAACATGATGATTTTATTATATCATCTCATTTTCCATAGTCAGCAAGAGATCTGTAGTAATTAAAAATGAGAAGACTGGCCTTTGGTGGCACCTTCAGTTTCTGCTATTTTTAGGGATTTTTGTTAGTCAGTTGTACTCTAGGCCATGGGATAAGGAAAGATATCTAGTCCCCTTATTTGAGTGGACCTAGACCCTAAGAAGCCAGACTGGTAGACAGCAATGTTCTTTAGGAAATATTGTGGACTTCCTACCTTCAGGGAAGATGGTAGGCTTGTTCTTCTTGGCCCTCCAGTGGTTGGCTGGGAGGAATGTGACTAGTTCTGGTCAAATAACTGTGAGCTAGAGTAAGGTGTCCTTTCTGGGCTAGAGCACCTAATTGCCAGTAAGATTTCATAGAACTTTCTTTTCCTTCAGTGTGGTAATCAGCAACTTTCAAGATAGCTCTTCTATTAGTCCGCATACCTGGTGATTGTGATGAGCAGAGTCTACGCTAATGGACACATACACGAAATAATCTCTGTTTTATTTCAAGGTACTGAGGTTTGGGGATTGGTTGTTAATGCATTATACCAAGCCTCTATTGACCAACGCACTAGAGGGATGTTTCTTGGCTCCTTCATTGTATTTCTCAATCATCTTCTTTTTTTAAAAAATGTATTTTTTTATTTCAATAGGTTTTTAGGGAGCAGGTGGTGTTTAGTTACATGAATAAGTTCTTTAGTGGTGATTTGTGAGATTTTGGTGCACTCATCACCCAAGCTGTGTACACTGTACCCAATGTGTAGTCTTTTATGCCTCACCTCTGTCCTGCCCTTTCCCCTAAGACTCCAAAGTCCATTGTATCATTCTAGAATAATGGTCTCCAATTCCATCCAGGTTGCTGCAAATGCCATTATTTTGTTCTTTTTTATGGCTGAGTAGTGTTCCGTGGTATATATATACCACAAATTATTTATCCACTTATTGATTGATGGGCATTTGGGCTGGTTCTATATTTTTGCAATTGAAAATTGTGGTGCTGTAAACATGCTTGTGCAAGTATCTTTCTTGTGTAATGACTTCTTTTCCTCTGGCTAGATATCCAGTAGTGGGATTGCTGAACCAAATGGTAGAGCTACTTTCAATTCTTTAAGGAATCTCCATACTGTTTTCCATAGTGGTTGTAGTATAGTTTAAATTTGCACCAGCAGTGTAAAAGTGTTCCCTTTTCACCACATCCATGCCAATATCTATAATTTTATATTTTAAAAATTATGGATATTCTTGCAGGAGTAAGGTGGTATTGCATTTCCCTGATCATTAGTGATGTTGAACATTTTTCCATATGCTTGTTGGCCATTTGTATATCTTCTTTTGAGAATTGTCTATTCATGTCTTTAGCCCAGTTTTTGATGAGATTTTTGTTGTTGTTGTTGTTGCTGATTTGTAGAGCTCCTTGTAGATTCTGGATATTAGTCCTTTGTTGTACGTATAGATTGCAAAGATTTTCTCCCACTCTGCGGGTTGTCTGTTAACTCTGCTAATTATTTCATTTGCTGTGCAGAAGCTTTTTAATTTAATTAAGTCCTATCTATTTATCTTTGTTTTTGTTGCATTTGCTTTTGGGTTCTTGGTCATGAAGTCTTTGCTTAAGTCAATGTCTAGAAGAGATTTTCTGATGTTATCATCAAGTATTTTTAAGGTTTCAGGTGTTAGATTTGTCTTTCATTCATCTTGAGTTGTCAACCATCTTCTTCAGTCTCACTTCCCTTATTCTATGTCACTTCTATGATTCACATTTAGAGCCATAGAATTTTAGAGCTGAAAAAGATCTTAGAATTTACTTAGTCTGAAAATTGGACCATCCCATGCAATATTTTTTTCTCTCTACAAAATCAAAGTTAAGACAAACACAATTCCTTAACTCATAACTGCCTGCTCCACTCAAAGCATCAAAGTTCCCCTACCTACACAGGGCTTCTCCACAGATGCCTGTCACTCTAAGGTGTGAGTGTGTTTGTTTTTTAATGCCACACATTAAAGAAAGTAATTCCCTCTGTTCCTTACGCCTTGAGGTTATTATTTTTCTTTTTCTGAGAACACACCTTCAGAATGAAAGCAGTGAAAGTGGAGTTGGAGGGAGAAACACACCTATATAAGGCCAATTATTATGCTTGAAAGGAGTTTTCTAGTGCCAGTAGTGGTGATTCAGTGACTCACATATCTACCACCTGAGGACTGAAGGAAATAGCAGCCACTTTTATGTTTTTCTTTTTTAGAATTTCTTTAAACATCTTTATAGCTTGATAAACATTTGTAACAAAGCCTGCAACTGTAAGTTAGAAACTATCATATCTATCATATCACTTAGAATTCTATCTTGAGTCTGCCTAAGGGGTTTGTATTTAATACAGAAGATATTACATGGTATCATATATATATTTTATTTTTTCTAAAAAAAAGGATACATGTGCAGAATGTGCAGGTTCGTTACATAGGTATACATGTGCCATGGTGGTTTGCTGCATCAACTGACTCATCGTCTAAGTTCCCTCCCCTAACTCCTCACCCCCAACAGGCCCTGGTGTGTGTTGCTCCCCTCTCTGTGTCCATGGTTTCTTATTGTTCAACTCCCACTTATGAGACAGAACAAATAGTATTTGGTTTTCTGTTCCTGTGTTAGCTTGCTGAGGATGATGGCTTTCAGCATCATCCATGTCCCTGCAAACGATATGATCTTATTCCTTTTTATGACTGCATAGTATCCCATGGTATATACATGCCATATTTACATTCCCACCAACAATATAAAAGCATTCCTGTTTCTCCACAGCCTCGCCAGTACGTATTATTTCTTGACGTTTTAATAAATGCCATTCTGACTAGTGTGAGATGGTATCTCATTGTAGTTTTGATTTGTACTTCTCTAATGATCAGTGATGTGGAGATTATTTTCATGCTTGTGGCTCCATAAATGTCTTCTTTTGAGAAATGTCTGTTCATATCCTTTGCCCACTTTTTGATGGAATTGTTTGTTTTTCTCTTGTGAGTTTGTTTAAGTTTCTTGTAGATTCTGGATATTAGATCTTTGTCAGATGGGTAGATTGCAGAAATTTTCTCCCATTCTGTAGGTTGCCTGTTCACGCTGATAATAGTTTCTTTTGTTGTGCAGAAGCTCTTTAGTTTAATTAGATCCCATTTGTCAATTTTGGCTTTTGCTGCAACTGCTTTTGGTGTTTTTGTCATGAAGTCTTTGCCCATGCCTATGTCCTGTATGACATTGCCTAGGTTTTCTTCTAGGATTTTTGCGGTTTGTGGTTTTACATTTGAGTCTTTAATCCAACTTGAGTTAATTTTTGTATAAGGCATAAGAAGGGGTCCAGTTTCTGTTTTCTGCATATGGCTAGCCAGTTTTCCCAGCACCGTTTACTGAATAGGAGATCCTTTCCCCATTGCTTGTTGTTGGCAGATTTGTCGAAGGTAAGATGGTTGTAGATGTGTGGTGTTATTTCTGAGGTCTCTGTTCTGCTCCATTGGTCTATATATCTGTTTTGGTACCAATACCATGTTGTTTTGGTTACTGTAGCCTTGCAGTATAGTTTGAGGTCAGCTAGTGTTTCCTCCAGCTTTGTTGTTTTTGCTTAGGATTGTCTTGGCTATACCAGGTCTTTGATTCCATATAAAATTTAAAATAGTTATTTTGATTCTGTAAAGAATATCAATGGTAGTTTGATGGGAATAGCACTCAATCTGTTAATTACTTTGGGCAGTGTGGCCATTTTCACGATAGTGATTCCTCCTATCCACGAGGATGGAATGTTTTTCCATTTGTTTGTGTCCTCTCTTATTTCCTTGAGTAGTAGTTTGTAGTTCTCCTTGAAGAGGTCTTTTACATCCCTTGTTAGCTGTATTCCTAGGTATTTTATTCTCTTTGTAGCAATTGGGAATGGGAGTTCATTCATGATTTGGCTCCCTGATTGTCTATTGTTGGTGTAAAGGCATGCTTGAGATTTTTGCACATTGATTTTGTATCCTGACACTGCTGAAGTTGCTTATCAGTTTAAAGAGTTTTTGGGCTGAGATGATGAGTTTTCTAAATGTACAATTATGCCATGTGCAAACAGAGACAATTTGACTTCCTCTCTCCCTATTCAAATGTGCTCTATTTCTTTCTCTTGCCTGATTGCCCTGGCCAGAACTTCCAATACTCAGTTGAGTAGGAGTGGTGAGAGAGGGCACTCTTGTCTTGTACTAGTTTTCAAAGGGAAAGGTTCCATCTTTTACCCAATCAATATGATATTGACTGTGGGTTTGTCATAAACAGCTCTTATTATTTTGAAATATGTTCCATCAATACCTCATTTATTGAGAGTTTTAGCTTGAAGAGATGTTGAATTTTATCAAAGGCTTTTTCTGCATCTATTGAGATAATCATATGGTTTTGTCTTGATTCTGTTTATGTGATGGATTACCTTTATTGATTTGCATATGTTGAACCAGCACTGCATCCCAGGGATGAAGCCAGCTTGATCATGGTGGATAAGTTTTTTGATGTGTTGTTGGATTCAGCTTGCCAGTATTTTATTGAGGATTTTTGCATCGATGTTCATCAAGGATATTGGCCTGAAGTTTTCTTTTTTTGTTGTGTCTCTGACAGGTTTTAGTATCAGGATGATGCTGACCTCAAAATATGGGTTAGGGAAGAGTCCTTCCTTTTCAATTGTTTTGAATAGTTTCAGAAGGAATGGTACCAGCTCCTCTTTGTATTTCTGGTAGAATTCAGCTGTGGATCTATTCGGTCCTGGGCTTTTTTTTGGTTAGAAGCTATTAATTACTGCCTCAATTTCAGAACTTGTTATTAGACTATTCAAGGATTCAACTTCTTCCGGGTTTATTCTTAGGAGGGTGTATGTGTCCAGGAATTTATCAATTTCTTCTAGATTTTCTGATGTTTTTGTGTAGAGGTGTTTGTAGTATTCTCTAATGGTAGTTTGTGTTTCTGTGGGGTCAGTGGTGATATCCCCTTTATCATTTTTTTATTGTGTCTATTTGATTTTCCTCTCTTTTCTTTATTAGTCTAGCTAGCAGTCTACTTTGTTAATGTTTTCAAAAAACTAGGTCCTGAATTCATTGATTTTTTTGAAGGATTTTTTTTTGTGTGTGTGTGTGTGTCTGTATCTGCATCTCCTTCAGTTCTTCTCTGATCTTAGTTATTTCTTGTATTCTGCTAGCTTTTGAATTAGTTTGTTCTTGCCTTTCTAGCTCTTCTAATTGTGATATTAGTGTGTTGATTTGAGATCTTTCAACTTTCTGATGTGGGCATTTAGTGCTATAAATTCTCCTCTTAATACTGCTTTAGCTGTGTTCCAGAGATTCTGATACGTTTTCTCTTTGAGCTCATTGGTTTTAAATAACTTCTTGATTTCTGCCTTAATTTCATTATCTACCCAGGAGTCATTCAGGAGCGCATTGTTGAATTTCCATGTAATTGTGTAGTTCAGTGAGTTTCTTAATTCTGAGTTCTAATTTGATTGCACTTTGGTTTGAGAGACTGTTATGATTTCACTTCTTTTGCATTTGCTGAGGGGTGTTTTACTTCCAATTATGTGGTCTATTTTAGAATAATTGCCATGTGGCACTGAGAAGAATGTATATTCTGTTGATTTGGGGTAGAGAGTTCTTTAGACGTCTACTAGGTCCACTTGATCCAGAGCTGAGTTTAAGTCCTGGATATCCTTGCTAATTTTCTGTCTTGTTGGTCTGTCTAATACTGACAGTAGGGTGTTAAACTCTCCCACTATTATTGTATGGGAGTCTAAGTCTGTTTGTAGGTCTTTAAGAACTTGTTTTATGAATCTGGGTGCTCCTGTATTGGGTGCATATATATTTAGAATAGTTAGATTTCTTGTTGAATTTTTCCTTTTACCATTATGTAATTCCCTTCTTTATCTTTTTTGATCTTTATTGGTTTAAAGTCTGTTTTGTTAGAGACTAGGATTGCAATCCCTGCTTTTTTTCGCTTTTCATTTGCTTAGTAAATTTTCCCTGATCCCTTTATATTGAGCCTGTGTATGTCTTTGCATGTGAGATGGGTCTCCTGAATATAGTACACAAATGGGTCTTGACTCTTTTTTTTTTTTTTATTATACTTTAAGTTCTAGGGTACATGTGCATAACATGCAGGTTACATATGTATACATGTGCCATGTTGGTGTGCTGCACCCATCAACTCGTCAGCACTCATCAATTCATCATTTATATCAGGTATAACTCCCCAATGCAATCCCTCCCCCCTCCCCCCTCCCCATGATAGGCCCCAGTGTGTGATGTTCCCCTTCCCGAGTCCAAGTGAGCTCATTGTTCAGTTCCCACCTATGAGTGAGAACATGCGGTGTTTGGTTTTCTGTTCTTGTGATAGTTTGCTAAGAATGATGGTTTCCAGCTGCATCCATGTCCCTACAAAGGATGCAAACTCATCCTTTTTTATGGCTGCATAGTATTCCATGGTGTATATGTGCCACATTTTCTTAATCCAGTCTGTCACTGATGGACATTTGGGTTGATTCCAAGTCTTTGCTATTGTGAATAGTGCCGCAATAAACATACGTGTGCATGTGTCTTTATAGCAGCATGATTTATAATCCTTTGGGTATATACCCAGTAATGGGATGGCTGGGTCATATGGTACATCTAGTTCTAGATCCTTGAGGA
>NC_045434.1:27842862-27937777 GCF_002776525.5 Piliocolobus tephrosceles | reverse complement strand
ATATTAACTGGTTATTTTGCTCATTAGTTGATGCAGTTTCTTCCTAGGCTCGATGGTCTTTACATTTTGGCATGTTTTTGCAATGGCTGGTACCGGTTGTTCCTTTCCATGTTTAGGGCTTCCTTCAGGGTCTCTTGTAAGGCAGGCTTGGTGGTGACAAAATCTCTAAGCATTTGCTTATCTGTAAAGAATTTTATTTCTCCTTCACTTATGAAACTTAGTTTGGCTGGATATGAAATTCTGGGTTTAAAATTCTTTTCTTTAAGAACGTTGAATATTGGCCCCCACTCTCTTCTGGCTTGTAGAGTTTCTGCCGAGAGATCTGCTGTCAGTCTGATGGGCTTCCCTTTGTGGGTAACCCGACCTTTCTCTCTGGCTGCCCTTAAGATTTTTTCCTTCATTTCAACTTTGGTGAATCTGGCAATTATGTGTCTTGGAGTTGCTCTTCTGGAGGAGTATCTTTGTGGCGTTCTCTGTATTTCCTGAATTTGAATGTTGGCCTGCCCTGCTAGGTTGGGGAAGTTCTCCTGGATGATATCCTGTAGAGTGTTTTCCAATTTGGTTCCATTTTCCCCCTCACTTTCAGGCACCCCAATCAGACGTAGATTTGGTCTTTTTACATAATCCCATACTTCTTGCAGGCTTTGTTCATTTCTTTTTCTTCTTTTTTCTTTTGGTTTCTCTTCTCGCTTCATTTCATTCATTTGATCCTCCATCGCTGATACTCTTTCTTCCAGTTGATCGAGTCAGTTACTGAAGCTTGTGCATTTGTCATGTATTTCTCGTGTCATGGTTTTCATCTCTGTCATTTCGTTTATGACCTTCTCTGCATTAATTAGTCTAGCTGTCAATTCTTCCACTCTTTTTTCAAGATTTTTAGTTTCTTTGCGCTGGGTACGTAATTCCTCCTTTAGCTCTGAGAGGTTTGATGGATTGCAGCCTTCTTCTCTCATCTCATCAAAATCATTCTCTGACCAGCTTTGATCCGTTGCTGGCGATGGGCTGTGCTCCTTTGCAGGAGGAGATGCGCTCTTATTTTTTGAATTTCCAGCTTTTCTGCCCTGCTTTTTCCCCATCTTTGTGGTTTTATCTGTCACTGGTCTTTTATGATGGTGACGTACTGATGGGGTTTTGATATAGGTGTCCTTCCTGTTTGATAGTTTTCCTTCTGACTGTCAGGACCCTCAGCTATAGGTCTGTTGGAGATTGCTTGAGGTCCACTCCAGACCCTGTTTGCCTGGGTATCAGCAGCAGAGGTTGCAGAAGATAGAATATTGCTGAACAGCGAGTGCCCCTGTCTGATTCTTGCTTTGGAAGCTTCCTCTCAGGGGTGTACTCCACCCTGTGAGGTGTGGGGTGTCAGACTGCCTCTAGTGGGGGATGTCTCCCAGTTAGGCTACTCAGGGGTCAGTGACCCACTTGAGCAGGCAGACTGCCCCTTCTCAGATCTCAACCTCCGTGTTGGGAGATCCACTGCTCTCTTCAAAGCTGTCAGACAGAGTCGTTCGCGTTTCACAGGCTTCTGCTCCTTTAGCTGAGCCCTGTCCCCAGAGGCGCAGTCTACAGAGACAGGCAGGTTTCCTTGAGCTGCTGTGAGCTCCACCCAGTTCAAGCTTCCCAGCGGCTTTATTTACCTACTTAAGCCTCAGCGATGGCGGGCACCCCTCCCCCAGCCTCGCTGCTGCCTTGCGGTTAGATTGCCACAGACTGCTGTGTTAGCAAGGAGAGAGGCTCCGTGGGTGTGGGACCCTCCCGGCCAGGTGTGGGATATAATCTCCAGTGTGCCGGTGTTACAGCGCAGTATTGGGGTGGGAGTTACCCGATTTTCCAGGTGTTGTGTGTCTCAGTTCCCCTGGCTAGGAAAAGGGACTCCCTTCCCCCTCGCGCTTCCCAGGTGAGGCGATGCCTCGCCCTGCTTCAGCTCTCGCTGGTCGGGCTGCAGCAGCTGACCAGCACCGATTGTCCGGCACTCCCGAGTGAGATGACCCCAGTACCTCAGTTGAAAATGCAGAAATCGCCGTTCTTCTGTGTCGCTCGCGCTGGGAGATGGAGACTGAAGCTGTTCCTATTCGGCCATCTTGCTCCGCCCCCGGGTCTTGACTCTTTATCCAATTTGCCACTCTGTGTCTTTCAACTGGGGCATTTAGCCCATTTACATTTAAGGCTAGTATTGTTATGTGTGAATTTGATCCTGTCATTATGCTGCTATTTGGTTATTTTGCACACTAATTGATGCAGTCTCTTCATAGTGTCATTGGTCTTTATATTTTGGTTTGTTTTTGCATTGGCTGGTACTGGTTTCTCCTTTCCATATTTAGTGCTTCTTTCAGGTCGTCTTGCAGGGGAGCCCTGGTGGTAAGAAAATCCCTCAGCATTTGTTTGTCTGGAAAGGATTTTATTTCTCCTTTGCTTATGAAGCTTAGTTTGGCTGGATATGAAATTCTCGGTTGCAAATTCGTTTCTTTAAGAATGTTAAATATTGGCCCCCAATCTCTTTTGGCTTGTAGAGTTTCTGCTAAGAGGTCCACTGTTAGTCTGATGGGATTCTCTTTGTAGGTGATCTGGCCTTTCTCTCTTGTTGCCCTTAACAGTTTTTCCTCCATTCTGACCTTGGAGAATCTGATGATTATGTGTCTTGGGGTTGGTCTTCTCGTGGAGTATCTTTGTGGGGTTCTCTGTATTTCCTGAATTTGCATGTTGTCCTGTCTTGCTAGGTTGGGTAAGTTCTCTGGGATAATATCCTGAAGTGTCCTTTCCAGCTTATTTCCATTCTCCTCGTCTCCCTCTGGTCCTTCAGTAAATCATAGATTTGCTCTTTTTATGAAGACCCATTTTTTTGAGGCTTTGTTTATTCATTTTCATTCTTTTTCTCTGGACTTGTCTGCATGCCTTATTTCAGCAAGGTGGTCTTCAAACTCTGATGTCCTTTCTTCTGCTTCATCGATTCAGCTATTGATACTTGTGTATGCTTCATGAAGTTATCATCCTATGTTTTTCAGCTCCATCAGATGGTTCCTGTTCCTCTCTAAACTGGTTATTCTAGTTAGCAATTCCTCTAACGTTTTATGAAGGTTCTTAGTTTCTTTGCATTGGGTTAGAACATGCTCCTTTAGTTCAGTGTGGTTTTTTATTACCCATCTCCTGAAGCCTAATTCTGTCAATTCATCCATCTTATCTTCTGTCCAGTTCTGTGCCCTTGATGGAGAGACTTTGTGATTATTTGGAGGAGAAGAGGCACTCTGGCCTTTTGTGTTTTCAGCATATTTTTGTTGATTATTTCTCATATTTGTGCATTTGTCTAGTTTTGGTCTTTGAGGCCACTGACCCTTGAATGGGGTTTTTGTGGGGGCTTTTTGTTGTTGTTGTTGATTCTGTTGTTGTGGCTTTCTGCTTGTTTGTTTTTCTTTCAGTGGTGAGGTCTCTCTTCTGTAGGGCTGCTGCAGTTTGCTGGGGGTTCACTTCAGGTCGCTGATTCACTTCTGTGCCTGGAGATGTCACTCAAGGAGGCTGGAAAACAGCAAATATGGGTGCCTGCTCCTTCATCTGGGACCTCTGACCTCTAGGGGAATCAACCTGATGCCAATAGGATTGCTTCTGTATAGGGTGTCTGACAATTGCTGTTGGAGAGTCTCACTCATGTGGGTGGCATGGAGAACAGGATCTCTTTAATGAAGCATTTTGTCTCTTGGTGGAGGGGGCTGTGCCTCACTGGGGGAAACCCACTAGTCTGGACTGCGTGGATTCCTCAGAACTACCAGGAAGAAAGGCTAAGTCTTCTGGTCTGCAGAAACTGTGGCCCTATCTCCCCCTAGTGGCTAAGGCCCAGGGGAATCTGCGTTCTGTCCCTGAGCCTCTGGCTGGAGTTATTGGGGTTCCTGCAAGGAAGCCCCACCGATTGAAGAAGGATGGGTCAGGGTCAGGCCTGAAGAGGCACTCTGGCTGCAGACTGCCACAGCTGATGTGTTGGGCTGTGGGGGCCAAGTCTTGGGACCAAGCTGTCCTGCCTCCCTGGCTCCAGCAGGGGAAAAGCACAGCCTGGAGCTATAGAGATGGGTGCTGCCCTTCCCCCACCCAGGGAGCTCAGTGTGTTAGGCAGTTGTGAGTCCCAGTGCTGGCTGCTGCCCCTTCCACAAGGAGCTCAAATGGTTTAGACAGCAGGCAGCTGCAGCCATGATGCTGATTGCCCCTCCCTCTGGGAGCTTGGTAGGCTTAAGCAGATTCCAGCTGCAAGGCTGTTAACAGTCTGCATGTTCTGGGGTTGGGATGCTAGACCCAGGTAATGTGGGTTCATAAGTGAAATTTTTTGATCCTTGGGTTGCACAGTTCCGTGGGAAAAGCACAGTTTCCCCAGCTGAGTAGCACTCACCGCCCCCCTTGGCTGGGCAGAGGGGGCTCCCTGACCCCAAGTGGCTCTCAGGTGGGCTGCCACACCACACTGTTCTTCCTTCTCTCAGTGGGTCAAACCAGCATCCTAATCAGTTCTGGTGAGAGAAGCTGGATACCTTGGTTGCCAGTGAAGGATTCACATGCTTATTATGGGTTTTTCGATGGTAGCCTTCGAATGCCACTGTTTCTAGTTGTCTATCTTGGCCCCATCCCCTTGGTATATTTAAAATAGTATAGTATAGTGGAGTGAAGCAGACAGGATACTAGTGAGGAATCAAAGTTTCTTAATATCCTTATCTGTAGAGGGAGTTAATCATTTTTGCTTTGCCTAACCCATATTGTCATAGTGGGGATCAGGTAGGATAAAATTTGTAGAAGTTCTTTGTAAATAGTTGCAGAACTCAATTAACTAAAGCTCAAAAGTTTGCATTTATCTTTTTCTTGTGCATTTTTGTATTCCCAGACATAGCACAGTGCCTGACATGTAGTAGATGCTTCATACATGTTTAATAAATGAATAAACTGCAAGCCATATGTCCTTGATTGAAGAGGATATCTAGGTCTTTCTATGATACTATGAGTCTTGTAAAAGTAAGAACTCCAAGCTGGTCTCTTATATGATACAGAATTTTTATCAACTTTTCTAAGGCTTAGGCAACCTTAGGACTTTTTTTTGAGATTCATGTAACTTGGATAGCAGCTGGGATCTCCCTGTACCTAGGCACATGCTGTAAATTTCACAGCTCTCCCCATGACTTCTGCTTACTACTTCATGGCTTTCTCCATGTCTGCATTGGCCTCAGATTGTGCTGTTATTGTTTTGCCTCATACCAATCTATGTATAGAGCTTAGCTCCTTTTCAATTCCACAAAAAGTCCACCTCCACTGCATTTTATTTTTTGTGTTTAATAACTTTACTGAATATTCAAAGGGCCACAGGGAGATGTCACATTGAACCTACACAGCATTCTGTTATCCCACTCTCTCTATTCTTTCTTTTTGTTCTTAATTTCTTTCCTTCATTCCTCTTCTAAATTACTTGAACATTTTTTCTGTTATCCTGAGGAATGCAGTTCTGCCCCAAACAAGGTCCTTCAAAGTATCTACTTTTTTCTTCAGGCACTTATGAGGATATTTTTACTGAACAAATGCAGTTCCCTTTTTTATACAGATGCCTGAATACCTAAATCATTACAATATTTATTAATGTGGACACAAACAAATTAAAACCATTCTTTGAGGGGGAAACAGGGTCTCACTCTCTTGTCCAGGCTGGAGTGCAGTGGAGCAAGCATGGCTTACTACAGCCTTGGCCTCCCTGGGCTCAGGTGATCCTCTTACCTCAGCCTTACAACTAGCTGTGACTACAGTCATGCACCACCACACCCATCTTAAAATCATTTCTGAAATTTACTTGACAATTTGTAGTTCATCAACTTTTCAATATTGTTGAGGATCACTTGTAATTTTTGTATATAAAGAGGGAACAAAACGTTAACATAATATTTCATCTGGGATATAAGACACACACTGAAGAATGCAGAGATAAAACATGATATAAAAAAACAGTTTAACCATCCTATATGACAGCATTTAGCACAGGGCTGAGAGTCAGACAGTCCTGGCAGTAAAACCCATCTGGGCCCACTTGTAAGTCATATAACTTGGGAAAGTTGTTTACTCTGTGTATTAGTTCATTTTTACACTGCTATAAAGATACTACCTGAGACTGGGTAATGTATAAAGGTTTAATTAACTCATAGTTCCACATGGCTGGGGAAACCTCAGGAAACCTACAATCCAGGCAGAGGGTGAAGGGGAAGCAAGGCACATCTTACATGGCAGCAGGATACATGGTGGCAGGAAAGAGAGATAATGGGGGAACCAGCCCCCAGTATTTCAATGTAGGTTCTTTTCTATTTTCCCTAAGTGTTGGCAGGTCTGAGAAATAAAGAGAAAGAGTATAAAGAGAGAAATTTTACAGCTGGGCCTCTGGGGGTGACATCACATGTTGGCAGGTTCCATGATGCCCACCTGAGCTGCAAAACCAGCAAGTTTTTATTAGGAATTTCAAAAGGGGAAGGGTGTATGAATAGGGAGTGGGTCACAGAGATCACATGCTTCATAGGGCAATAAAAGATCACAAGGCAAATGGCAGAGCAAGATCATAAGGCCAGGACAAAATTAGAATTACTGATGAGGTTCCATGTCCCACTGGGCATGCATTGTCATCGATAAGCATAGCAACAGGAAACAGGGTTTGAGAGCAGACAACCAGTCTGACTAGAATTCGTCAGGCTGGAATTTCCTAATCCTAGCAAGCCTGAGGGCACTGCAGGAGACTAGCATATTTCATCCCTTATCTTCAACTGCATAAGACAGACACTCCCAGAGCGGC
This sequence comes from Piliocolobus tephrosceles, assembly GCF_002776525.5. Taxonomy (NCBI): domain Eukaryota; kingdom Metazoa; phylum Chordata; class Mammalia; order Primates; family Cercopithecidae; genus Piliocolobus; species Piliocolobus tephrosceles. Next base: position 27,930,993 of record NC_045434.1, on the reverse strand, counting down.
CATTTTAGAGACCTCCCCCTGGGAATGCATTCCTTTCCCAGGGTTATTCCTTGCTGGGTAAAGAATTAAGCGATATTTCTCCTGTTCACTTTTTGTAAGAAGAGAAATATGACACTGTTCTTCCCGGCCCTGCAGGCAGTCAGACCGTATGGTTATCTCCCTTGTTCCCTGAAAATTGCTGTTGTCTTGTTCTTTTTTAGGATGCTCAGATTTCATATTTGTTCAAGCACACATGTTTTACAAACAATTTGTACAGTTAACACAATCATCACAGGGTCCTGAGGCGACATACATCCTCAGTTTACAAAGATGGCAGGATTAACGGATTAAAGTGAAGACAGGCATAGGAAATTATAAGAGTATTTATTGGGGAAGTGATCAATGTCCATGAAATCGTCACAATTTATGTTCTTCTGCCATGGCTTCAGCTGGTCCCTCCATTTGGGGTCCCTGACTTCCCACAACAGAGAGAGAAGGGGGAAGCACCAGACACTTATGAAACAACAAGATCTTGTGAGAACTCGCTCACTCTTGCAAAAATAGCATCAGGGAACCATCCCCATGATCCAATCACCTCCCATTAGGTGCCTCCCTCAACATGGGGAGATTACAATTTGGATTACAATTCAATATGAGATTTGGGTGAGGATACAGCCAAACCACACCACTCTGAGTCTCTGAGTTTCCTAATACATAAAAGAGGTTATCAGAATTAAATATAATAAAATAAAATTGAATTGTTTATAATGTATAGTGGCTTTTAATATTTTATCCAGGTTACTTAGGTTGCTAAAACTTGAAATAAATCAACATCAAGAGAAACCGATGCTCTTTAATAATCAATTACTCTATTAGCCAGCAGCTCAAAGTGTAGGGATGTCTAACAATAAAACTCTTTTTACTAGTTATAATTAAAATCCTTCTCCCAGAATATGTGGAGCATACAGATGGAAACCTAGGTATTAAAGCACAAGTTTTAGAGATACAGCTGTCATCTACATGATTTGAGTAGCCAGTTCTTACAATGGTTTGTTTGGACTGGTAGTAGAAGCAGCAATAGACAATATTCAGAAGACTTGACTGGTCATGTAACCTTGGGCAGTGTCTAGATTTCTCTGAGCCTCTGTTTTCTTTTCTAAGAGCATTCTGTTCATTCCCTTCTACACCTAAAATGATCCAGTGACTTGTAGTAATGATTTGGTGGCAAAGTACAATTGTTATTACTGTATTATTAAAATTAATAAATTATTAATCTAATAAGTTAATTTAATCAATAAATTTAATTAGTTAATTAAATTGGCCTAAAGATGCCTCTGTAGGAAGGTATATTCTAACTTAAAATGTAAACAAACTATGACCTAACTTGAGAGTGCATTTTTGTAATTGAGTTTTGCCCAATTATAGTAGCTGAGCTTTCAGCCAATCACAGGTGAAAACTTCTCAGACATGTCCAAATAAGGCAAATGCTGTGCTGTGACCAATCAGGCTCTTTCTGTATATAACTTCCTTTTTCTGTCTATAAACACTGCCTGCTGATCTTGCTGGGTGAAGTATTCTGGACCTTTATTGGTTCAGGGAGCTCCCTGATTAATACTTTTTTTCTTTGTTAAAATAAACTCTGCTAAATTTAATTTGTCTACAGCTTTTCTTTGAACAATTGGTGTCAGAAGTTGGATTTGGAGCAGACCTTCAGGGACCCCCAGGAGCACTGAGTGACAAAGTAAAAATACTCACCATGGCTCATTGTGCCCATTGATCTCTTGTAACAACTGGAGTCGTGGGTGAATTCTGTCCTGAATTTGAGCTCCGTGGAGTTGTGTTATAAACTCTCCAACTTTATTTGAGCACTTTTTAGTTGACTAGGTCTAGGATCAAATTGGACTTAATAATTAACTAGATTGGATCTAGTTAGAGGCCTTAAGTAGGTACCTTTCAAATAAAAAAGGAGTCTGGGACTCTAGGATTCTAACACTCCACTTTCTGCAACACTGGCTACTTTTATGTACACAGATTCTGGGCCCAGAACCTGTATATTTTGGGGAAAATGGGTTAACTTTACTAGTGACTACAGTGGGGATCTTTTAACCTAGATAAAATTGTTCACTTGCAAAGTGCATTAGAAAACAAATGCAAAAAGCCAAAAAGAAAAAAAAAAAAAAAAAAAGAATGCCTTCTGTAAGTGGTACAAAAAGGCATCTGAAAGGTTAAATGGATCAAAGATTCTCTCTTTAAAATGTTCCTTACAGAAGGCAAATGAAAAACATCTTAAAAGTATTTTTCATAAATATTAGTCAAAAACTTTAGCCATTGGGCAAAAAATCCTAGTTTTAATGACCAGAAAATGTTTGGATTCAGATGTTCTTTTAAAAAAATTGTGTAATTTAAAAAATTTGTTTGTAGAGATAGGGTCTTGCCATGTTGCCTGGGCTGGTTTTGAACTCCTGGTCTCAAGTGATCCTCCCTCCTCAACCTCTCAAAGTTCTGGGATTACATGCATGAACCACTGTTCCAAGCCTAGACCTAGATATTCTTAATAAATTAGTGAGCTTGTTTTATTGCGCTTGGCACATGGCTAAAATTTTAGAATGAAAGCTGCAAGATCTGTTTCTGTCTATAGGTTTATATTGTCTCTCTATATAATATATATGTGTGAGGTTATATATATATATATGTCTATAGGTTATATTGTCTCTATATATAATATATCTACTTATGATATTGCTAAATTAAGTTGTAAAATAACTCTAATTGGCTTTAAGAAAAATGTTTACATAAATGAAGTATTTGTTCAGAAAAATAAGAACTAACCTAAGTAGTTTTCAAGTTCACATGATTTGGGTAATCTTTGATAAATTAGGATACTGTTGGTTTAATTAAAACAGGCATGTCTTCAGATTTTTCTGTACTAAATATAATACAGATGCATGACTTTTTCTACCTAGGGTTACCAATAAAATACATTTATTTCATGTCTATATTATAAAACTTATCAGCAAGAAAAATAAGATGATGACTAGTCGCTTAATATTTAACCTTTACAAGCAATCCAAGTGAAATTGTTAAAAAAGAGAGTTAAATGTATGTAAGATAAAGTTCTCATGTAAAAAATATTCTTTCTGCACCAGAAAGTTTTGACATTCTTATCAAGAATTAAAAGTTGAGGCTAAGGGTAAACTGTAATAACAACAATTTAATTCTCAGACCTAGCAAACAAACAAACAAAAACAAACCATTAGGAGGACAGACAGACAATTTTGCCTCCTCTACAGGTTCTTATTGTAGAGAGACGAAGGATATTTGGGAATATTAGTAAATATCTTCTATGACACACTGACAAATTCTACTATGAGAAAGGATGTGCTTCTAGAAACTGATCATACATTTGCCAATTTACAGATTGCTGGTGTGACAGACTGTTCACAACTGCTTGCTTCCTAATGTTCGCTGGAAATTAAAGTCACTGAAGATTAAGAATTCTGATTAATACATGTAAGTAAAATTACTAGAACTAATCATGGAAACAATTCTATATGCAAGAATACAAGGAAAGTAAGATTTACTTTTTGATAAGGAAAAGCTATAAGATATGAGAATGTTATGTTTTGTTAAGGAAAAAGGAATAATTTTTGTGCTAAAGTAGAATAACTGGTTTTTCCAAAATGAGAAGAGGTAAAGTACAGGACAAAAACTGAATGGATGAAAAAGTTGTAGAGAGTTTGTGGAAGATAAATCTTTTTTTTCTTGTATGTTCTTTCAATGTAGAAGATGAATCATATGGAATAAATTTTTTGTGTGACCAGGCTAGCTAGGATTAGAAAGAACTATTTTCAAGTTTTTCTAAAAATTTAGTGTTGGTATGAGAAGTACACTGATACAAAACTAGAATTTGGTGTTTCTGTTAAAACAACATTTTCTTGGTCTGCTCCTAACAGGAAATTATGATAGGTTTTTCCTTCCCTTTTAGATAATTGGTGTAAAAGATAAATATTCTGTATTTTACTAAGATAATGTCCAGTGCTTCATGCTGCCTTTATTAGGTTTTTGATTTCATAAGAGAACTGAGTCCTCTCCATTAAGAGAGCTAAAGTTTTTCTACAACTACGTAACTCTCTATACTTGCCTTTGAAGTCTTTTAGTTATCACTTTGGTTATATAAATTACTACTATTCATAGTGACTAGTGATCCTGTTAAATATTTTGCTCAAGTGTTTCAAACCTTTGACATTTTGGACAGACTTCTCAAAAATAAAGTGTAAAATTAAACCTTTTTCTTGACCTTGAATTAACTTTGGGGTTTTCCACATGGGCCCTCGGAACACATCAAAAGGATACCCATCCTTACAAAGATAGATAATACGCTATTTGGGCTTATTTGATACATTAAATTATATGGATAGTACTGTCAAAAATAAGTAATGCTTAACCTTCTTTGGGTTATTTTTGTGTGTATGTGTTATTACTATATGGTTTGGAGGTTGTATGAAATTCATAGAAATCAAATAGTCCTCATATAACGCTGGTATTCATAATTCTAGTTATTATCTTAAAATGTTACATGAAACAGAAGTAACTTCATTTCCTTATCAATTCTATCATTATTATAGTGAATTTTCATTAGATCTTTTTCTTTTTCTTTTCTTTTTTGGGTGGCAGAGTCTCACTCTGTCACACAGACTGGAGAGCAGTAGCATGATCATGGCTCACTGAAGCCTTGGGCTTTTGGGCTCAAGCAATCCTCCCACCTCAGTCTCCCAAGTAGCTGGACTACTATGCACCACCACACCTGGCTAATTATTTTATTCTTTGTAGAGACGGGGTCTCACTATGTTGCTCAGCCTGGTCTTGAACTCCTAGGCTCAAGCAATCATCCTGCCTCAGCCTTCCAAGGCGCTGGGATTAGAGGCATGTGCCACCATGCCTGGTCTCATCAGGTTTTTGACCATGGCAATTTTAAGTCTTGTCATTCACAGATGGTTAATCGTTTACTATGGTACTTTCCTGGGCAACTATAAGCCTGAAGTGTTTCATCTTCAAGAAGATTCATGAAAAAGACACTGACAAATATAGGTTTCTGATAACTTTAAGATCATACCATTGGACTGGGTACAAATCTAATGAAAAAAATTGACTGGCTCATAAAACTGTGAACCCAACATATGTCAGGACAAGAATTAATTAGATATTAGTGAAATGATTTGGCAGACTTTTATGCTAAGTCAGCCAGTACTAAAATTGTTAAGATATGCGATTTGAATAAACTTTAAAAGATTGATCACTGTTATATTACCTATGATAACCCATTTAATGAGCAGCGCTATTCACCTGAATTGGAGAAACAAAATTGGTATTTAAAAAGAAGTAAATGCAATATTAAGCATGGACTCATGAAGAGTCTGGACAGCTGCTTGGTCCTTCTCGAGTCCTTAAAGCTTCCATTAAGTGTTCTGCATTCCATATTCATTGTGAAAGAGATAAAATGATTCATTGTGAAAGAGATAAAAGAGATAAAGAGATAAAATTATGAAAAAATATTGATGGGATGACTCTTTTAAAATTGCTAAAATTTATAACCAACTTTGGTTATAAATTATCAAACTCATAGATCTGACCTTTTCCACTAAATGTGGTTATGCACCCTTACGGCATACCCTTTGAGTAAGTTTCCCACTGTACCTTACTCAGGCGCTACATGAACTTGTGGACAAATTTAACTGACTTCTGCTCAAACACCACTAGGTGGCCATCTTTCCTAGCCCCTGAGGGCCTACATTGGGACTACAGAGAATTTACCTACATCCTCCTCACTGGTTCAGATTTTGCTATACGGCCTGACTTCCTCCTACCTTCTGAATAGCTTTTCCTGAAAGTTCCCATTATATCTTTCATAACCAGAGGCCAAAGCAATCAATAGCCAAACTTAGCACAAACCTTGAAATAGATGGATGGAGATAAGTTAGTTTCCTTGGAGGAAATGTTCCAGTGGGGTTACTGGGGGCACACTCTTGGCAGTATTGGGATGCTGGTTGTATAGAATTTGAAGATAGTCTGTAAATTAGGAAAAACCTTAGATTTTGTAGCGAATATGACCTCCCAAAAGTTCAGATGCATAGAAGCTGCTCTTTGAAAGGTGTATGAAAACATACATGTTCAACAAAAACACTTAATGGAGCATGTCATGCAGATCTCCTCTTTGCCTACGTTCAGGACTTGTGTATAGTGCTAAACAAAACTGAATATTGTACTTATCTTTCTCTTGATTTTACTACTACAAAAAGCTTAATTTAAAATGTGGTTGATACTGATGTTTCTCTAGACACTGTCACCAAATATATCAAGGAAATTTCTCAAGGGAAAGGAACACAAGATGTGTTCACAGGAGCAGCTAACAGTTGATTTGCAGGTATCCTGAATGGTGGAATGGTTGATGGCAGGCTTGGCTTTGGAAGGTTTTTTATTTTTTAATTTTAGCCTAATCTTTGGGGCTAATATTCCAAGGTTTTAAAATCTTTATGTGTCTTTTAGTAGGTCTTCAGACTAGTATGACTTGTGTTACCAGGCTAACTACAGAAAGAGGCACCTCTTTAAAGGAGGCCATTTTACTACTAACTATGGCCCTCAATCACTGTCATGCCCTGAACAAAGACTATAACCAATAGGATTTGAATACTGTTGAATTGTCTTTATTATTGCTTGAACTTTAAATTGTTTAATTTAAAGTTCAAGCAATAATTTGATTATTGCTTATTTTGGTTTGTAGAGACTATTTTGGTTTGTAGAGACTCCTGTTAAGTAGTGTACTTTAATTTGTTGCATTTTTCCTCCTGATAACCATTATAATATTCTTCCTAATGTATTGTATCCATTAAGAGTCTTTCTCTCTCTTTTGTTTTCTTTTCTTTTCTTTTCTTTTGACAGGGTCTAGCTCTATCACCTAAGCTGGAGTGCAGGGGTATGATCTCCATTCACTGCAACCTCCACTTCCTGGACCCAAGCTATCCTTTCACCTCAGCCTCCAGAGTAGCTGGGGCTACAGGTGTGCACCACCATGCCCAGCTCATTTTTGTATATTTTGTAGAGAAGGAGTTTTGCCATGTTACCCAGGCTGGTCTTGAACTCCTGGGCTCGAACAGTCCACCCACCTTGGCCTTGCAAACTGTTGGAATTACAGGCATAAGCCACCATGCCTGGCCTGTTAAGAGTCTTAAATGTTCATATGGAGCCATCTGTTGTGTATCAACTGATCTTACTGTAGTTAGAAGAACAAAAATATCAAGATAGCTTCAAGAATAATCCAACAAATCCAACATTGTGAATTGTGAATTTTATATTGATACCAAACAAGTCCATTATGATGGTGAAAAAAATTGGACCTAGGTTATGGTCAATTTCTCAAAATTGAAAGGCTGATAAAAGAGGGGAATTGTTAAATTAAACCTTGGCCTAAAGCTGTCTCTACATGAAGCAAACTATAACCTAATACATGTATACATATCATATATAACCTACCTTGAGACTACATTCTTGTAACCAGCAACTGAGTCTCAACAATAGCAACTGAGCTTTTGGTCAATCACAGGCTGGAAACTGCTCAGACATGTCCCAATAAGGCAAGCGCTAGGCTGGAACAAATCAGGCTATTTCGGTATGTCACTTCCTTTTTCTATCTATAAATATGGACTGCCCACATTGCCAGGTAGAGTCTTCTGAACCTTTACTGGTTCAGGGTACTGCCCAATTCATGAATCATTTGTTTGCTCAAATAAATTATGCTAAACCTAACTTGTCTAAAGTTTTTATTTTAATAGCATCATACTGTTTGAAATGCTTGTTCCTTGGTGCCATAAAGAAATAACACTTGAACATAAATTTAATTTCCTCAGCAAGGCCACTTCTATACTTTCTGCAGAAAGGGTACGCTCACCAGCAGTTTTGCCATGAGAGTACCCTGAACAAAGGACACAGGGTCATTTATAACTTGACACATCCACCTTACTGCTGTGTCCGGTTTCCATTGGCTAGAACAGGGCCTCACATTCTGTATTTGTCCCGATTGGCTAACAACTTAGAACTTTTTAAAAGAGGCAAAAGCGAGGAGAACAAAGGAAGGAGGAAGTAACTTGTAGAATGCTGAGAAAAATAAAAACACCTTCAAATAAGGAAGAGAAACATGCTATGACCTAATGCTCACTTGGACTAGTATAAGCATGCAGGGCAAATATTTAGGCTAAACTGTAAGAGCTAAGAACATAAAGTACATTGATTTCTTTATTACGGCTAGCGGATATTTAAGAATGTTAGTATAGGTCTTTGAATAAATTTTGCTTTTAAGAGAAGTTACTATTTATTCCTAATCAGATGGGGAGAAATGTCTTTCAAGAGGAACCTCTACTTTTTACAATTCCTCCTCTTCTTATTTCACAATTCTTCTTCAAACTTGTTTAATATGTTTTGACTTAATTGCTTTGTTTGTCCTTTTAAGAGAAGTAATTTTTCTGAATCGGGTGGAGGAGAGTTAGGAGTTAACTCTGTAATCATGGCAGAGACAAGTTTTTGTATAAAACTTCGAAGGTAGGGAATAATATAACAGAGTACAAGAATAAGTACACCAATAACAAGAGCAAATGAGGTGAGAATTGAAGTTAAAATTTCTTTTTATCTACTGAACAAATGTTCTATTATTTTAGAAAAAGGGTTATTTATAATTTTTGGCAAGTTTATTGGATAGGGCTGTTAATTCTTGTAGCACTTTTGTTATAATTCTGTCAGAGGCAGTATTTTTAGGAAAAAAGGTATAACATTAAGTTTTAATTATGACACAAATGTCTTCTTTTTCTACTGATATTATATTTAAAGTTATTTTATTTTTCTAGGCCATCTGGCTGGTATGTCCTAATTTGGACATACCAATCTGGGCCTCTGGCCTACCATGCATACACGCATAATAATTGCTTTTATTTAAAGTGCAAATGGAATATTTAATTCATTCCAGTCAGGCATTTGCATCTTGATATTTTTGTCTTGATGGCTAAGGTCTGTCTTATATCTCTTATTTTTACAATAGACACCTTAGTTTTATTATTAGATGTAGGAGCAACCGGCGTGGGATCTAGAACTGAGGCTACTGAAGAAGGGGAAGATGGGGGAATAATGCATATTTTAAAACTACTTAGGGGGTCTTTTCCATTTATGTCAATCTTCATACCATAGAAGCGACTAAGGGCTGGTCTAGAATTAGTTAAGGTGGAGATGGTGATAAAGAGAAGGACAGGGTTACATTGATAATGCTGCCAGTTAGACAGGGTAGTCCTTTTGGTGGAGTAGATGAGGGGTTTTAGATCTGCACAAAGCTTTTTTGTGGAAGTTCAACTTTGCTCCTAAGTAGTTTAAAGGATGTAGTCCTATTTACTACAAGGTTGCCAGGCTGCAGGAGCAGAAAATCGGTGTCTTGGCTGCAGGAGTAACTGTGTCCATTAGAGGGCCGGGTCATAAATATTTATGTGAAAAGGCTAACTGTCATTGATCTTTTACATCTCCACAAGGTATGGCAGAGCAAGCATTAAAGGCAATGATCTGAGGTGAGTCAGACTTAGTTACATTAATAACAAAGGAGTTAGTAACGGAATAAGGAAAGGAAAGGAAGCAATATAGAAGGTATATGAAAATTAAGCTTTCTTTAACTTTAACTTAGTAGGGCCTGATCTTAGTACAGTAACTTATGATTCTGAAGAGGTCAATGTTTTCTTGACTCGGGTATGGTGGGTCCATTCTTTCTCAGCTGTGTGGACAGCAATCTCAGTGGTTAACAGCATAAAATAGGGTTCTTCCCAGGCTGGTTCGAGTGTTTTTCTTTCTATCTTTTGATGAGAACGTGGTTTTCAGGCTGGTGCTGGTGTACTGGAAATTCTAGGAATGGTACTTGTGCTAAAAGACTTTTAGTTCTGAGGGAAGGGAAAGTGGAAGATAAATTAAGTATGTAATTTCTGCTGCATATCCTGGGGCTTGAGGCCTCACGGTGACACCTCCTGCTCCATCCCCACTCAGCACCGCCCAGGGGATGCTGTGGCCTTGCCCTCTCTTAAGGTCTTGGCCTTCTTGTGGCCTTCACTGCCCCTGCGCACTGTGACCTCAGGGATGAGGGGCCTTGTGACTTACCCAGCCACCTTTGGGTCTTAAGAAAGCTAAACACCATTTTATATTTGACAATGTTTTTTGTATGATTTTATGCCAGACAAGTTAAATTTAACTTTTATATTAATGTGCTATTAATGTTAAACTTAATTTTAATAAAATCTTATAGACATTTATCTAATTTTAATGTCTGACTAGACGGTAAGGCTTTTATAGACTCTTTTTAACTTTTTATAATTTTTGTTAAAGAGCAGGTTAGTGCTTAAGAAAAATCTATTGTGCTTTTATTTTAACGTCCAGTTCACAGAAAAACTGGATGATATCTCTTTAACTTTCACCATCATGTTTACACACAGAATTTCCTTTACAATTAACATTTTAAAACTTGCTTAAACTTTTAAAACAAAATATATATTTTTTAACTTTTTAATGTAGGTAAAAATCTATATTCTTATGCCTCCTTATAATCCTGTTATTAAAAGTATATTTTATTTTTCGTACATACCTTGTACATAAACTGTTTTTTAAATAGTTTTACATTCAGGAGGCCTAATTACTTTTAAATTATACAATATTTCTTGCATAAATTCCTTTCCATAACTTTTCTTACGACTTTCACAGACGATCTTTAACTTGTCTTAACTTTCTGCCTTCCTTTTACACTATTTCTTTTCCTAGTTTCACCTTCTGTGTCTTTCTTTGATTTCTGTCTCTTCCAGTTTCTCTCTTACCTACTCTTTCCATCTATTTATCTCTCTCCTCTCATTTGGATTCTGCTTTCCACTCTGTCATCCTCTGTTTTCTTTTCCCCTCCGGAGTTCTCCAGCTCCTACCACAGGCAGGGCCAGGCCACAGCACAGGCTCCACCCCTGCGCACGTGCTGTCATCTGTTTCTCCTGTTTTTTCTTTCTTTTTTCTTTTTTCCGATTTCCCTTTTTACTTTTTTCCCTCCTTTCTTCCTAGACTTAGTTTCTTGGACTGGGTGGGTTTTGTGCAGCTGCAATCCTGGCCCCGGGGCCGTCCCCCACGTTCTCTTCCTGGCGCCAGTCCCTGCCTTCTTTTTCACTTAGAGCCTGGCTGGGGAGAGGGACTTAACTCTTGGTGTGCCTGGCTGTCTGGCGTCACACCTGCTGTTTTTGCTCTTTCTCCTTTCCCTTTCCCTAGGGGAGTGAGCAGCGGGAGTGGAGCTTAGCTTTTTCTTTCCCTGAGAAGAAGGAAAAGGAGAATGTTGAATATATATGTATATATAATTTTTTTTTTTTTTTTACTACCAGAGGTTTTTGTGAAGTTCAACCCCTCCACCAATGGGGATTTCTCACTTCTGAGATTGAACTTCTTATCAATGGGGATTTCTTACTTTTTTTTGAGGTTCAACCTCCTCTCAGTGGGAATTTCATACTTCTTTTTGAGGTTCAACCCTCCCATGGCGGTTTTTCACTTCTTTCTGAGGTTCAACTTCTTTCTTAACGGGGATTTCTTACTTCTGTTTAACTTCTAAGACAAGGAATTCTTCACCACCCCCGACAGATTTCTTTCCTTAGTCCTGACTAAGGAATGCTTTACTCCCCACCCCGCTATGGTCTTTTTGGTATGTCTTAACCAAGGAATGCTTTACTGCCTTGTGGCTTTTTCTTTAGTCTTGACTACTAAGGAAATGCCTAACTGGCTTTTCTGTTTTTTTTTTTTTTCTTTTTTGTCTGTGTGCAGAGTTTCTTAGTTTACACGATATGTGAGGATCCTTTATTCCAGGTTGCCAGCCAGGTTTTTTGCTGTTGTTGTTGTTCTTTTCTTTTCTCTTTCTTTTTCTTTCTTTCTTTCTTTCTTTCTTTCTTTCTTTCTTTCTTTCTTTCTTTCTTTCTTTCTTTCTTTCTTTCCTTCTTTCTTTCCTTCTTTCTTTCTTTCTTTCTTTCTTTCTTTCTTTCTTTCTTTCTTTCTTTCTTTCTTTCTTTCTTTCTTTCTTTCTTTCTTTCTTTTCTTTTCTTTTCTTTTCTTTTCTTTCGCCTTGCCTTGCCTTGCCTTGCCTTGCCCTGCCTTGCCCTGCCTTGCCCTGCCTTGCCCTGCCCTGCCCTTTCTTTTCTGGCAGAGAATCTGGGTTTATTCATCACACTGGATGGATCTTGAGTCCTTATCCTTGAGGCCACTGCAATGAGGCACAGGAGTGTGCTTCTTCATGACAGAGGACTGGATACCGCCTCTGTAGGAGACTGTATCCCTGTGCAGGCCACCAAATTATTTGAAATGCTTGTTCTTTGGTGCCGTAAATAAATAGCACTTGAAAATAAATTTAGTTTCCTCAGCAAGGCCATTTTTATACTTTCTGCGGAAAGGGTACACTTGCCAGCAATTTTGCCATGAGAGTACGCTGAACAAAGGAGACAGGGTCATTTATAACTTGACGTGTCCACCTTACTGCTGTGTTTTGTTTCCACTGGTTGGAAAAGGACCTCACATTCTGTATTTGTCCCGATTGGCTAGCAACTTAGGACTTTTTAAAAGAGGCAATGGCAGAGGAGAACAAAGGAAGGGGGAAGTAACTTGTGGAATTCTGAGAAAAGTAAAAACACCTTCAAATAAGGAAGAGGAACAGGCTATGACCTAACACTTGCTTGGACTGTAGCAGGATGAGCCACAGACAAAACTCCTCAGGCACTGAGTTGAAGAAGGAAGGGGTTTATTCGGCTGGGGGCATTGGCAAGACTCCTGTCTCAAGAGCTGAGCTCCTTGAGTGAGCAATTCCTGTCCCTTTTAAGGGCTCACAACTCTAAGGGGGTGTGCCTGAGAGGGTCGTGATCAACTGAGCAAGCAGGGGGTACATGACTGGGGGCTGCATGCATCAGTAATTAGATCAGAGCAAAACAGGATAGGGATTTTCACAGTGCTTTTCTATACAATGTCTGTAATTTATAGATAACATAATCGATTAGGTCAGGGGTTGATCTTTAACTACCAGGCCCAGGGTGTGGTGCCAGGCTGTCTGCTTATGGATTTCGTTTCTGCCTTTTAGTTTTTACTTTTTCTTTCTTTGGAGGCAGAAATTGGGCATAAGACAATATAAGGGGTGGTCTCGTCCCTCATTCCCCTCCTTTGAGACTCTCAATAGTGGGAGTTCTCACTTTCATTTTTACTACCTATGTCTTTTTGCAAGACAGATTGATAGTGATTCATATAGTACACTTGTGCTGAAGCATTTTGGTGAACTAAGGTAGCAATGAAGCTTTTTATCATTTGAAGAAGTACAGGTAGCAAACAAGGGAGCAGTAAGCAGGTTCCTATTACTACTATAACTCTTATTATAAGAGTTTTAGGCCAGGCGCAGTGGCTCAAGCCTGTAATCCCAGCACTTTGGGAGACCGAGACGGGTGGATCACGAGGTCAGGAGATCGAGACCATCCTGGCTAACATGGTGAAACCCCGTCTCTACTAAAAAATACAAAAAACTAGCCGGGCGAGGTGGCAGGTGCCTGTAGTCCCAGCTACTCAGGAGGCTGAGGCAGGAGAATGGCGTAAACCCGGGAGGCGGAGCTTGCAGTGAGCTGAGATCCGGCCACTGCACTCCAGCCCAGGTGACAGAGCGAGACTCCATCTCAAAAAAAAAAAAAAAAAAAAAAAAAAAAGAGTTTTAAATCCTCTTAATGCTGGGAACCATTTTCCAAACACGGCCCCAGGATCAAATCCATGCCACACTTGCATGTGCACATGTGCCAGTTTTGTCATATCTCTAACTATGTCTTCAACTACTTGCCCTTGATTATCTATGTGTAGGCAGCAGTTAGTAAGGTTAAATTTCCTACAGACCTCTCTTTCAGCTGCTAGCAAGTAGTTGAGAGATAATCTATTTTGATAGATAGCATTTCTCATCTGAGTTTCTTGCCAGGCCAGAGTAGTCAAGGCTCTGCTGGTTTTATTAGTGATTATTTTTAAGACAGTTTATAACCATATGATTTGGTTGATCATGTAGAGGGGGGTCTGGTATCCCCATGAGTGGTCTTGTGCCCAAGTAGCAGGCCTATAATATTGTATGAGTCTCTCAGGGGGCCATTTATTGTTTTTTCAATTTCCTATAGCTATGCTTCTTTTTTATGGGAAGCATAGACAGGGAAGCCCAGGAGTTCACCTGTTTTTATGGGCAGTAGGAAGAAAGATGGTTTAATAGTGCCAATAACTCAACTACCTGCCCACTGCTCAGGTAATTTGGCATAAACTCTATGCCCACATATCCAGTATAATCCAGTGGGGGCTGTCCAGTCCCAGTGGGATTCCAGGTGGGTCCACACGGTGTAAAACTTTGGGAATTTACTAAATGGATTTCTCGCTGTGTGATTCGAACTCCACCAAGTGACTGTTTCTGTGGTTCCATTGTACAGTTTCCGTCCCAGAAAACTAAGTCGTCCTACAGGGCGAGTGAATTATTTTCCTTTGCTAGTTATGCAATATTGTCCAATAATTGAGGTTTTCAGGGCCCAGAAATTTTCAGGGTGATTCTTTTGAGCAGGGAATTCATCAGGAACTGGGTCTGTAGGTACTAATTCTTTGGCTTCTCATGGCCATTGATCTCCTATTATAGTTCCTCCACATACATAACATAAAGTGACATTGAGAGACTGGGCTACATGCTTGGCTAATTGCAGAAACAAATTTCTTGTTTTTTTCTGGAATTTCTGGTACTGGCACATTTAGTTCATCATAGAAAGTTTGAAACACTGGCTCAGAAGAGCGTTTGTAAACTTCTCCTCGAACCAAGATATTTACTTGAGGATCCAGTCCAGCCCTGTAGGTTCTTAAAGTCACACGCTCCTCTTTTTTTCTAGCGAGGATCAAGGGGATTTGTTATTACTAGATCTAAAGGGCTACATTGTCCCTTAGTATAGGAAGGGCCATTTTTTCCTTTCTGAAGGTGGACTGGATCGTTTTCCTTTTTTTTTATCCAAGTGGCCTAAATGACAGAAGACCAGTATTTACATTTATTTCCACACAGTCCTAATTTATGACAGTTGTACTTATTTTCTGCTATATAACCTCTTTTCTAATTAAGAGAACCACACCTTATTTCTAACTTATTACTATTAATGACACACAGGCATCAAATTTTAAGGTGACTTGTTTGGCCCCTTTTACTTCTGTTTTGGCTAACACTTTACTCATATCATTTATGAGCCCCACCAGTCCTCAGTCCTTAATCTTATTTTAAAATCTGTGGTCATGGGAGGCTCAGATGGGTCTTAACACACATCAGGTTGGTCATTTCCTGGGCAACATAGCTTGAAAAGAATAACATTTTACAAACAAGTTCTTTTTAGAGTTCCAGTACACTTATAATAATCATAAAATAATAGGACCATAGCAACCTTTTGTCCTACATCACTGACTTGATGTGTACACTGGAAACAGTCCTCAGTCTGAGGAAGGTCAGTTGAAGTCCTTACTGTAAAAGTCCAAATTTTAAGGAAAATGAGTCCTGCGCTGAGTTTTCTCATGCTTCAGCCATGCATGGACCAGTCAGCTGCTGGGTGTGACTGGAGCAGGGCTTGTCGTCTTCTTCAGAGTCACTTTGCAGGGGTTGGCGAAGCTGCTCCCATCCACGTACTGCTCACGGTCTACTGATGTTTAAGATGGTCTCAGAGGTTGGGCCTGCTAGAAAAAACTGAGTCCAACACCTCTACACAGTTATGTTCAACTGGGCTCTCTGATACCGGGAGCAAGGTGGTGGGGTTTAGGGTGCTGCAAACTTCAATGGTTATGTAGGGATTTTCACATAGCAAGCTTTGATACTGGGTTAATCTAGCATTTGTTAACCAATGATGTCCTTTAGTAGTCATTAAAGTTCCCACAGCATGGGGGGGCCTTTGTATTCAGGTTTTGCCTAAGGGTTAGTTTATCTGCTTCTTGTGCTAACAGGGCTGTTGCTGCCACGGCCCTTAAACCTGGGAGCCAGCCTTAGGAAATCCTGTCTAGTTGTTTTGAGAGATAGGCCACTGGCCTTGGCCAGGGCCCTGCAGTGTGGGTTAAAACTCCAACTGCCAAAGGTTTTGTCAGTCAGGTAGCCTCAGGGCTGGGGCCGACATGAGTTTTTCTTTTAACTCATGAAAAACTAATTGCTGTTGGTTGTAATAGATGTAGTTTATCTAATCTACATTTTTATTAACTGTCACCTACCAAAATATTGACTCAAATCCTGCAGCTATTTGATTTCAAGCTTTAAATTGATCTGGTAGAATCCTGGAAAAGAGCTACCATGCAGCCCACACCTGGTTGACTGGAGGACCACCTTAGTGGAAAGGGGACAATCTGGGCCTCTGGCCTGCCATGTGCACAAGCATAACATTTGCTTTTGTTTATCGTGCAGATGGAATATTTGATCCATTTTAACCAGGCATTTGCATCTTGGTATCCTGTCTTAATTGCTAAAGTTTGTTTTAAGTCGTTAACTTCTATGATCCTCTAGTAAAATGAATGTATGGTTTTAGGAAATTACAAAAACTGGTTGGGACAGTCCATCCTTGCTCTTTAGTGGTCCACAGAATGTTGGACCAACTATATCATGAAAGCTCCACACTGGGGGGCAAGATTCCTGATTGTCACTGGGGTCTTTATTAAAATCTCCCCAGATTAAATGGTCCTAGTTTACTAATGCCCAGTCTGAGGAGAGTCAGGAGGGACAGAAGTACTTTTCTGAAGTAGAAAGTTGTATTTGACTTGGCAAGTCCCCACAGGTTATAACAAGGCAAGCATTAAATGCAATAGTTTGAGTCGATATTGACTTGGTTGTGTTAATAACTCTGTCAGCAACAGAACAAGGAAAGAAGAAAGAGTAATAGATTAGATGAAAAGAGTTAAATTTTTCTTAGCTTTAGTTTGGTAGGGTTTTCCCCTGGGTCTATGGCTCACGACTCTGGAGGGGGTGGTGTTTTCTTGAGTCAGGTGTGATGAGTCAATCCTTTTTTTTTTTTTTTCCTTCTGTATGAACAATAGTCTTGGTGGTTAGCAGCAAAAGGTAGAGTCCTTCCCAGGCTGGCTTGAGTTTTTTTTCTTTCTACCCTTTGATGAGAACGTGATCTTCAGGCCAGTGCTGGTTTACTGGAAATTCTAGGGTGGTACATGTGCTAAAAGACTTTTAGTTTTTGAGAGAAAGGAAAGTGGAAGATAAACCAAGTATATAATTTTTAAGAAACTGACCTTTCATTTTAAATGAGGGGACCTTGGCAGGGGATTTTATAGTCCTTAGTGCCTTTTTACTGAGAAATTTCCTTTAGCACCTATTTTTATTAGTTTTTAAACCAAAGAAAGCCAAATACCATTTTACATTTAACAATGCTTCTCGTATGATTTTTATACCAGATAAGCTAAATTTTATCTTTTTATTAGTGTATAAATGTTAAACCTAATTTTAACAGTAGACATTGATCTAATTTTTAATGTTTGATTATAAGGTAAGATTTTGTAGACTCTTTTTAACCTTTTATAATTTTTGCTAAAGAGCAGGTTGGTGCTTTAAGAAAAACCTCTTATGCTTTTACTTTAATGTCCAGTTCACAGAAAAACTGGATACTTCTTTAACTTTAGGTAATATGTTTACACACAGAATTTTCTTTATAATTAACATTTTAAAACTTGCTTAAACCTTCAAAACAATAATTTTTTGAACTTTTTAATGTAAAAATGTACATTCTTATGCTTTCTTATAGTCCTTTTACCAAAGGTATATTTTACTTTTTTTATACACCTTGCACATAAACTTTTTTTTTTATTTTAAATAGTTTTACATTCAGGAGGCCTAGTTACTTTTAAATTATACAATGTTTTTTGCATAAATTCTTTTTTATAACATTTTTGTCTTTCCTTTCGCAGACAATTCTTTGAGATGCCTCAATTTTCTGAGTTATTACAAATATTTCTTCCTTTAAACAACCAGTTAATTTATTTCAGGACAAGAATTTATCATATAATACTCTTTTTATATAAATCCACCCCCCCCCCCCGTTTTTTTCCTTAGGATACTTCTGAACTGGTAAGGTGTGCTCACAATGAGGTTTCTTCTAAAAGTTTTTTTTTTTTTTTTTTAACATTTTTTGTTAGCAAAGCAGTTGCTGCTACAGATTGAATGCATTTGGGCTATCCCTGAGTTACTGGGTTAAGGATTTTTGATAGGAAGACCTCAGTGCTTTCGGGATACGCCATTGTTTACACTGACAACAAAGTGGTGTTGGAGTGTTATAGGGTTACTGAGAATACCTTCAATGACCAATTATAGGTTTTAAATTTATCTTGGCTTTTAAAGGAATAAGGTATACTTTTTCTGTTTTTTTTTTTTTTTTAAATTATACTTTAAGTTCTAGGGTACATATGCACAACGTACAGGTTTGTTACATATGTATATATGTGCCATGTTGGTGTGCTGCACCCATTAACTCATCGTTTATATTAGGTATATCTCCTAATGCTATCCCCGCCCCCCCAATAGGTCCCAGTGTGTGATGTTCCCCTTCCTGTGTGCAAGTGATCTCATTGTTCAATTCCCACCTATGAGTGAGAACATGCGGTGTTTGGTTTTCTGTTCTTGTGATAGTTTGCTAAGAATGATGGTTTCCAGCTGCATTCATGTCCCTACAAAGGACATGAACTCATCCTTTTTTATGGCTTCATAGTATTCCATGGTGTATATGTGCCACATTTTCTTAATCCAGTCTGTCACTGATGGACATTTGGGTTGATTCCAAGTCTTTGCTATTGTGAATAGTGCCGCAATAAACATACGTGTGCATGTGTCTTTATAGCAGCATGATTTATAATCCTTTGGGTAAATACTCAGTAAAGGGATGGCTGGGTCAAATGGTATTTCTAGTTCTAGATCCTTGTGGAATCGCCACACTCTTTTCCACAATGGTTGAACTAGTTTACAGTCCCACCAACAGTGTAAAAGTGTTCCTATTTCTCCACATCCTCTCCAGCATCTGTTGTTTCCTGGTTTTTTAATGATTGCCATTCTAACTGGTGTGAGATGGTATCTCTTTGTGGTTTTGATTTGCATTTCTCTGATGGCCAGTGATGATGAGCATTTTTTCATGACATTCTGTTGGCTGCATGAATGTCTTCTTTTGAGAAGTGTCTGTTCATATCCTTTGCCCAATTTTTGATGGGGTTGTTTGTTTTTCTCTTGTAAATTTGTTTGAGTTCTGTGTAGGTTCTGGATATTAGCTCTTTGTCAGATGAGCAGATTGCAAAAATTTTCTCCCATTCTGTAGGTGGCCTGTTCACTCTGATGATAGTTTCTTTTGCTGTGCAGAAGCTCTTTAGTTTAATTAGATCCCATTTGTCAATTTTGGCTTTTGTTGCCTTTGCTTTTGGTATTTTAGACATGAAGTCCTTGCTCATGCCTATGTCCTGAATGGTATTACCTAGATTTTCTTCTAGGGTTTTTATGGTTTTAGGTCTAACAGTTAAGTCTCTAATCCATCTTGAATTAATTTTTGTATAAGGAGTAAGGAAAGGATCCAGTTTCAGCTTTCCGCTTATGGCTAGCCAATTTTCCCAGCACCATTTATTAAATAGGGAATCCTTTCCCTATTTCTTGTTTTTGTCAGGTTTGTCAAAGATCAGATGGCTGTAGATGTATGGTATTATTTCTGAGGGCTCTGTTCTGTTCCACTGGTCTATATCTCTGTTTTGGTTACTGTAGACTTGTAGTATAGTTTGAAGTCAGGTAGCATGAAGCCTCCAGCTTTGTTCTTTTGGCCTAGGATTGTCTTGGCAATGTGGGGTCTTTTTTGGTTCCCTATGAACTTTAGAGCAGTTTTTTCCAATTATGTGAAGAAAGTCATTGGTAGCTTGATGGGGATGGCATTGAATCTATAAATTACCTTAGGCAGTATGGCCATTTTCACAATATTGATTCTTCCTATATCGTGAGCATGGTGTGTTCTTCCATTTGTTTGTGTCCTCTTTTATTTCACTGAGCAGTGGTTTGTAGTTCTCCTTGAAGAGGTCCTTTACATCCCTTGTAAGTTGGATTCCTAGGTATTTTATTCTTTTTGAAGCTATTGTGAATTGGAGTTAATTCATGATTTGGCTCTCTGTTTGTCTGTTACTAGTGTATAAGATTTGCACATTGATTTTGTATTCTGAGACTTTGCTGAAGTTGCTTATCAGCTTAAGGAGATTTTGGGCTGACACAATGGGGTTTTCTAAATATACAATCATGTCATGTGCAAACAGGGACAATTTGACTTCCTCTTTTCCTAACTGAATACCTTTTATTTCTTTGTCTTGCCTGATTGCCCTAGCCAGAACTTCCAACACTATGTTGAATAGGAATGTGAGAGAGGGCATCCCTGTCTTGTGCCAGTTTTCAAAGGGAATGCTTCCAGTTTTTGCACATTTGGTGTGATATTGGCTGTGGGTTTGTCATAAATAGCTCTTATTATTTTGAGATATGTTCCATCAATACTGAATTTATTGAGAGTTTTTAGCATGAAGGCTGTTGAATTTTGTCAAAGGCCTTTTCTGCATCTATTGAGATAATCATGTGGTTTTTGTCTTTGGTTCTGTTTATATGCTGGATTACATTTATTGATTTGCGTATGTTGAACCAGCCTTGCATCTCAGGGATGAAGCCCACTTGATCATGGTGGATAAGGTTTTTGATGTGCTGCTGGATTCGGTTTGCCAGTATTTTTATTGAGGATTTTTGCATTGATGTTAATCAGGGATATTGATCTAAAATTCTCTTTTTTTGTTGTGTCTCTGCCAGGGTTTGGTATCAGGATGATGTTGGCCTCATAAAATGAGTTAGGGAGGATTCCCTTTTTTTCTATTGATTGGAATAGTTTTAGAAGGAATGGTACGAGTTCCTCCTTGTACCTCTGGTAGAATTCGGCTGTGAATCCATCTGGTCCTGGACTTTTTTTTTTGGTAGGCTGTTAATTATTGCCTCAATTTCAGAGCCTGCTATTGGTGTTTTCAGGGATTCAATTTCTTCCTGGTTTAGTCTTGGGAGAGTGTAAGTGTCCAGGAAATTATCCATTTCTTCTAGGTTTTCTAGTTTATTTGTGTAGAGGTGTTTATAATATTATCTGATGGTAGTTTGTACTTCTGTGGGGTCAGTGGTGATATCCCCTTTATCATTTTTTATTGCGTCTATTTGATTCTTCTCTCTTTTCTTTTTCATTAGACTTGCTAGTGGTCTATCAATTTTGTTGATCTTTTCCAAAAACCAGCTCCTGGATTCATTGATTTTTTTGGAGGGTTTTTTGTGTCTCTATCTCCTTCAGTTCTGCTCTAATCTTAGGTATTTTTTGCCTTCTGCTAGCTTTTGAATGTGTTTGCTCTTGCTTCTCTAGTTCTTTTAATTGTGATGTTAGGGTGTCAATTTTAGATCTTTCCTGCTTTCTCTTGTGGGCATTTAGTGCTATAAATTTCCCTCTACACACTGCTTTAAATGTGTCTCAGAGATTCTGATATATTGTATCTTTGTTCTCATTGGTTTCAAAGAACATCTTTATTTCTGCCTTCATTTTGTTATGTACCCAGTAGTCATTCAGGAGCAGGTTGTTCAGTTCCCATGTAATTGAGTGGTTTTGATTGAGTTTCTTAGTCCTGAGTTCTAGTTTGATTGCACTGTGGTCTGAGAGACAGTTTGTTATAATTTCTGTTCTTTTACATTTGCTGAGGAGTGCTTAACTTCCATCTATGTTGTCAATTTTGGAATAAGTGCAATGTGGTGCTGAGAAGAATGTATATTCTGTTGATTTGGGGTGGAGAGTTCTGTAGATGTCTATTAGGTCCACTTGGTGCAGAGTTGAGTTCAATTCCTGGACATCTTTGTTAACTTTCTGTCTTGTTGATCTGTCTAATGTTGACAATGGGGTGTTGAAGTCTCCCATTTTTATTCAATGGGAGTCTAAGCCTCTTTGTAAGTCTTTAAGGACTTGCTTTATGAATCTGGGTGCTCCTGTATTTGGTGTATCTATATTTAGGATAGTTAGCTCTTTCTGCTGAATTGATCCCTTTACCATTATGTAATGGCCTTCTTTGTCTCTTTTGATCTCTGATGGTTTAAAGTCTGTTTTATCAGAGACTAGGATTACAACCCCTGCTTTTTTTGTTTGTTTGTTTTCTATTTGCTTGGTAGATCTTCCTCCATCCCTTTATTTTGAGCCTATGTGTGTCTCTGCATGTGAGATGCGTCTCCTGAATATAGCAAACTGATGGGTCTTGACTCTTTGTCCAATGTTCCAGTCTGTGTCTTTTAATTGGACCATTTAGTCCATTTACATTTAAAGTTAATATTGTTATGTGTGAACCTGATCCTGTCATTATGATATTAGCTAGTTATTTTGCTCATTAGTTGATGCAGTTTCTTCCTAGCATTGATAGACTTTACATTTTGGCATGTTTTTGCAATGGTTGGTACCGGTTGTTCCTTTCCATGTTTACTGCTTCCTTCAGTATCTCTTATAGTGCAAGCCTGGTGGTGACAAAATCTCTAAGCATTTGCTTGTCTGTAAAGGATTTTATTTCTCCTTCACTTATGAAACTTAGTTTGGCTGGATATGAAATTCTGGGTTGAAAATTCTTTTCTTTAAGAATGTTGAATATTGGCCCCCACTCTCTTCTGACTTGTAGAGTTTCTGCTGAGAGGTCTGCTATTAGTCTGATGGGCTTCCCTTTGTCAGTAACCTGACGTTTCTGTCTGGCTGCCCTTCACAATTTTTCCTTCATTTTACCTTTGGTGAATCTGACAATTATGTGTCTTGGAGTTGCTCTTCTCGAGGAGTATCTTTGTGGCATTCTTTGTATTTCCTGAATTTGAATGTTGGCCTGCCTTACTAGGTTGGGGAAGTTCTGCTGGATGATATCCTGCAGAGTGTTTTTCAACTTGGTTCCATTTTCCCAGTCACTTTCAGGCACACCAATCAGATGTAGATTTGATCTTTTCACATAATCCCATATTTCTTGGAGAATTTGTTCATTCTTTTTTACTCTTTTTCTCTACACTTCTCTTCTCACTTCATTTCATTAATTTGATCTTCAATCATTGATACTCTTTCTTCCAGTTGATCGAGTCAGTTACTGAAGCTTGTGCATTTGTCACGTAGTTCTCGTGTCATGGTTTTCATCTCTGTCAGTTCGTTTATGGTCTTCTCTGCATTGATTATTCTAGTTATCCATTCTTCCATTCTTTTTTCAAGTTTTTTAGTTTCTTTGTGCTGGGTACATAGTTCCTCCTTTAGCTCTGAGAAGTTTGATCAACTGAAGCCTTCTTCTCTCAACTTGTCAAAGTCATTCTCTGTCCAGCTTTGTTCCATTGCTGGCGATGAGCTGCATTCCTTTGGAGGGGGAGATGTGCTCTGATTTTTTGAATTTCCAGCTTTTCTTCCCTGCTTTTTCCCATCTTTGTGGTTTTATCTGTCTTTGGTCTTTGATGATGGTGACATACTGTTGAGGTTTTGGTGTGGGTGTCCTTTCTGTTTGTTAGTTTTCCTTCTAACAGTTAGGACCCTCAGCTGCAGGTCTGTTGGAGTTTGCTTGAGGTCTACTCCAGACCCTGTTTGCCTGGTTATCAGCAGCGGAGGCTGCAGAAGGTAGAATATTGCTCAACAGTGAGTATTGCTGTCTGATTCTTGCTGTGGAAGCTTCATCTCAGAGGTGTACCCAGCTGTGTGAGGTGTTTGGTGTCAGTCTTCACCTAGGGGGAGATATCTCCCAGTTAGTCTACTCAGGGGTTAGCGACCCACTTGAGCAAGCAGTCTGTCCATTCTCAGATCTCAAGCTCCGTGCTGGGAGAACCACTGCTGTCTTCAATGCTGTCAAACAGCAATGTTTACATCTGCAGAGATTTCTGCAGCTTTTTGTTTAGCTATGTCCTGTCCCCAGAGGTGGAGTCTACAGAGGCAGGCAAGCCTCCTTCAGCTGCAGTGGGCTCCACCCAATTCGAGCTTCCTGTCAGCTTTGTTTTCTTACTTAAGCCTCAGCAATGGCAGGCACCCCTCCCTCAGCCTTGCTGCCACCTTGTAGTTAGATCTCAGACTGTTCTTCTAGTAATGAGGGAGGCTCCATGGGCATGGGACCCTCTGGACCAGGTGTGGGATATAATCTGGTGTGCCGTTTGCTAAGACCCTTGTAAAGCACAGTATTAGGGTGGGAGTTACCTGATTTTCCAGGTGTTGTGTATCTCAGTTTCCCTTGGCTAGGAAAAGGAATTCCCTTCCCCCTTGCACTTCTCAGGGGAGGCAATGCCTCACCCTGATTCAGCTCTTGCTGGTTGGGCTGCACCCGTTGAGCAGCACCAACTGTCTGACATGTCCCAGTGAGACGAACCTGGTACCTCAGTTGAAAATGCAGAAATCACTCGTCTTTTGTGTCACTTAGGCTGGGAGCTTGAGGCTGGAGCTGTTCCTATTCTGCCACCTTGGGTGCCGCCCTCCACTTTTTTTTTCTTAACTACTTGTATATCTCTCTTTCTTTCTCTCTTTGACTTTGTCCCTCTCTCTTTGACTTTCCTCTTGCCTCTGTCTCTTCCTCTCTCTCTATGCTTCTCTCTTTCTTTCTTTCTCTCTCTCTCCTTGGCTCCCTCTTTATCTCTCTTCCTCTCTGTCTCTTCCTCTCTCTCTTTGCCTCTTTTCCTCTCTGTCTCTTTCCCTTCTTTCTCTCTGCTGGTCTTTCCTTGCTTCTGCCAGCCACTTATGCTGCTGTTCTTTCAACTACTGTGTGTTGGGGGAGCTAAAACCAGCTGTAACCAAGTGTCTATGTACAGGAACTGGTCTGGGTTCCCTGGCTGACAGGTTACCTTGTGTCATACCCTTGAAACAAGGGACCTTTCCAGGCTTCTTTCTAATGGCCAACCTACCTCTAATGCTGGCCAGTCTATCTTACACAAAATTTTTTAAAAAATATACTTTATGTTCTAGGGTACATGTACACGATGTTCAGGTTTGTTACATATGTTTACATGTGCCATGTTGGTGTGCTGCACCTATTAGCTCATCATTTACATTAGGTATATCTCCTAATGCTATCCCTTCCCCTCCCCTACCCCACAACAGGCCTCGGTGTGTGATGTTCCCTTTCTTGTGTCCAAGTGTTCTCATTGTTCATTGTTCAATTCCCACTTACACAAAGTTTTAAGTTTTTCCGGTGTCATAGTACTCCATAGTCTCCCTTAAATTCTTTTTTGAAATTTTTCAACATAGTTCCTAGTAGGGTGGGCTTATTTGTGCCTGACCTATGCTTCTTTGAGACAAAACACCACGCTCACACCACATGCACCCTAGAAAACCAAGAACGGGTAAAAAGGGCGCACACACACTTTTGCAGTTTGTACCAAACCAAAATCAAAACCAAAATCAGAGTTTCCAGAAATCCAAGCCAGATCAAAACCAAAACCAAAGTATCAAGCAATCCAAGTGAAGTCAAAAACAAAAACCAAAGTGCCGGTTCAGGAACACTGTGGGTGATCAGGTCATGCTTCCACTCAAATGGAGTAGGCAAGTTCCCAAGACCAATCCTGTCAAGCAATTGAAGCCAAGTCAAAACCAAGACCAAAGTGCCAATAAAGACATGCCGTGGGTGATCAGGCCATACTTCCACTCAAATGGAGCAGGCAAGTTCCTAAGACTGGTCCTGTCAAGCAGTTCAAACTAAGTCAAAACCAAAACCAAAACCAAAGTGCTGATAAAGCCATGCCATGTGTGATCAGGCCACACTTCCACTCAAATGGAGTGGGCAAATTTCAAAGACTAGTCTTCCCAAGTTTTAGATGTCCAGACTCCAAGTGCCCATTCCCTCCTGGTGTTCAGCAACTGCATTGATCCTCCACAGGGGCCTGTCACACACTGCTCTGGTAAGGTGTCCCACCGGGGCAAATACCTACCCAGGAGCACTCTCAGGATCCGCGTTGCTCGGGTTCATTGGAGTCCCCCACAGGGATGTTCCACAGGGCAGGCTTAAGGCACCTAATGAGCTGCCTCAACCATTAGCCAATCACCTTGCTTCCCTGTCAGGGAACCAAGAAATGTAGTAGGATGAGTCACAGACAAAACTCCTCAGACACTGAGTTAAAGAAGGAAGGGGTTTATTTGGCCGGGGGCATCGGCAAGTCTCCTGTCTCAAGAGCCAAGCTCCCTGAGTGAGCAATTCCTGTCCCTTTAAAGGGCTCACAACTCTGTGGGGGTGCATATGAGAGGATCATGATTGAGCAAGCAGGGGGTACATGACTGGGGGCTGCATGCACCGGTAATTAGATCTGAACAAAACAGGATAGGGATTTTCACAGTGCTTTTCTATACAACGTCTGTAATCTATACATAACATAACCAATTAGGTCAGGGGTCGATCTTTAACTACCAGGCCCAGGGTATGGCACCGGCTCATCTTCTTGTGGATTTCATTTCTACCTTTTAGTTTTTTCTTTCTCTTTCTTTGGAGGCAGAAATTGGGCATAAGACAATATGAGGGGTGGTCTCCTCCCTTAGGCCAAGTATAAGCATGCCAAGGCAAATATTTAAGCTAAATTGTAGAGCTAACATAAAGTACATTGATTTCTTTTTCTTTTTTCTTTTTTTTTTTTTGAGACGGAGTCTCGCTCTGTCGCCCAGGCTGGAGTGCAGTGGCGTGATCTCGGCTCACTACAAGCTCCGCCTCCCGGGTTCACGCCATTCTCCTGCCTCAGCCTCCCGAGTAGCTGGGACTACAGGCGCCCGCCATCTCGCCCGGCTAGTTTTTGTATTTTTAGTAGAGACGGGGTTTCACCGTGTAGACCAGGATGGTCTCGATCTCCTGACCTCGTGATCCACCTGTCTCGGCCTCCCAAAGTGCTGGGATTACAGGCTTGAGCCACCGCGCCCGGCCAGTACATTGATTTCTTTATTATGGCTAGCAGATATTTAAGAATGTTAGTATAGGTGTTTGAAAACATTTTGCTTTTAAGGGAATTTACTATTTATTCCTAATTAGATAAAGAGGCAAGTCTTTGAAGAAGAAACTTTACTTTTTACAGTACTAAAGAGTGGTAATGTGGCTTCTAGGTACAAGTTCCAGTTACCATGATAAAATGACATTCAATTTAACCACCATAAAAGCATTGACAGTGGATGAATTAGGGTTATAGAATAATGGATTTGATAGACTTTAGTCATTATCTGCCCTCTATTATATGCTGAAATCAGAAAACTAAGTCCCAGAGAGGTAAGGCAACTTTTCTAGAGGCTGCAAAGGTAACCTAAGAGTAGAAGACAAGAGGGTAAACATTATTGCAGAGTTAAAACAAAATGGTTTGGTCATACAGAAGCAGAGGAGACTATTTTTGGCTGGAGGGACTCGGGAAAGCTTCAGGGAGAACAGCATTTGACTTAGGCATTGTAGGAAGGATGGAATTTTAACTATTAGAGGCTGGGGAGGCAATACTGGAGTAGCATTGAGACACCCAGGTGAGAGGAGATCCGCAGAAAAACTCCAACCAGCATGCACACAGGGGTGGAGCCTCAAAAATTTCTACCATTTGCGTGGGGAAGAGCCTGGCCCCTCCTCTTCCTGTGTGGAATTTGAATGGCCAGTGGGAAGCACTCTAGCAGGGGACTCTGGCCTTGTGGAGAGTCACTGTTTCCTTTTTTTCTTCCTTTTCACCCAATAAAACCCTGTCTTACTCACCATTCAAATTGTCTGAGAGCCTGAACTTTTGTGGCTGTGGGATAAAGAACCTATTTTTAGCTGAACTAAGGAAAAACCCTACAACATTTTTGGCACCCAACATGAGGCTTGAGAAGTGGCAAGTGAAATGGAGACTCAAAACCTCTCACCGTTGGTTCTAAGCCTTTTCATCCTCAGACTTCTGAGGGTAGGGGGAGCCATTCCCCAATCCCTTGTTGTTCCCAGGCCTTTTCCTTCCTTTTTTGAGACTAACCAGCAAGCAGCAACTCCCCACTGCTCTCCCCTCCCTTCTGGGGCTGGAACGCATGGCCCAAGGGTCGTGTACAGCCAACTGGCTGGTGTTTTCCACCATGCACCACCAAAGTCTTCATCTTCCCCCGCTAAGGCGTTTTACTCCATTGAACAGTAATTAAGCTTTTCTCCTGGTGCAGGAACCAGTTGTATAAGAATAAAAGGGTCTTTCCCAGACATTTTGAAGCTTTTGTCTTTTCTCTTCCCCACCCCATCAGCAGTTAACCTTTAATTTGTTTTTTCTTTTAGAAGACGTTTTTTGCTAGGCCAGGCCCCACACCTGCCATAGTTCATATTTTCTGCAAAGATTTTGTTGTGAAATCAAGCCTCCATTTTGTTTTACATCCTGAGGGCATGGCTGGTAACCACTTGGCAAAGTTTCACTTAGCAATCTTGCCTTAGGGGATGAGCCCTCTCTGATTTGATATCTGCATGTTTTCCTAGTCATGTCTCTTAAAAGTCCCCACCCAGTGACTGGGTTTTCTTCTGCTTGTCTGCGTGTGTACTGTGTGTAATGTCTGTAAAAAGGACTCTAATTAATCTGGCCCAAAGAAGGACAAACACTTGAATCTAAGATTTTTTTAAAGGAAAGATAAAATCTCTGGTGCCTTTCAGTTCACTTGACCTTAATCTTTAATAAATAAAAACAGTCTTTAAGACTATTGGTAAAATGCAGGTCAGATGCAAGGTTTGCTAAGTTTTTTGAGGTTACAAACTGCTTTTTGGGTTTTGAGACCTGTCTGTCTTGCCTGCTTCACAATTGGTAGTGCCTGGGGATATATCGAACTAAACATGCCCTAGATTAAGAAGGCAAACCTTGGCAGCACTTACCACACAATTAAAGCAATTTAGCAGGTTTTACATTAAAGTTAAAAATTGCCAGGAGTTACCATTATATCATGTAATATAAAAATAGATTTACATGCAAAATGCATAAGAACAGTAAAATGTGTTTTTTAGTAAAAGGTTATAAGAAGGCATGGAAATGTAAACTTTTGTCTTGGGTTAAATGATTGTTTTGAGTTAGATAGGAAAAGCTGAGCATTCAAACAAGTGGTAGAAGCATTGTGGAAGTTAATCTTGCTGAGGAGGTTCTCTAAGTGAACATACTGACTAAATTCAAAGGGTTGTAAACGTTTTTGCTTCTTTAAAATTTATCAGTCATCATTTTGGCAAAATAAATAATTTATGGTAACCTGGAATTCTATTTCATAATATCAAGTGCTTTAAACAAATTTAATAGGCTTCCCAAAATCAAACTTCAGTTTCCAAATGGTCTTTCCTGACACTTAACTCTTTGGATAGTCTAGAGGGCCCCTAGAATGTCCAGAAAAGAGAGGTAAACAAGATTATTTGACGTTTGGGTACATGGTATTGCCAAAATGATGTTCAATCTTCTTTAGGTTAAATCTTGGTAAATAATGCTAATATATGTTCCAATATTGCATGGGATTTCTAAAATTCTAATGTCTAAGTGTATGCTATCAATCATATTAAGATTGTGATGTTATTGTAAACCATGGAGATAACCAAACTTCTTTGTCAATTTTGTTTGTAACTGTAACTACTCTAGACATTTTATTATTCCGAGACAATTGTTGTCTTGCTTTAATCCTTTTCAAAAGATTCTTTATAATAAGCTACAGAACTTTAACAGGTGTTCTCAAAAACAGATTTCTGATAACTTTAGAGATTGTAACATTGGAATAAAAGAAAATGTACAGGACTCATAAAGAGTTGAAATGTTCACAAATGTCAAGCAAAACAAGAGTTAACTAAATGGACTGAACTGAGAAAGCTGAAGCAAGCTTTTTGACTTTTGCTTGTAATATTGCTGACCCTTGTTTTGTTTTTCAGTCAAGGAAACTTATTTTGAGCTATTTATGGTCTTTAATAATTAAGCAATGTGTACTCCTATTATCAAAAATTGGAGCATGTTTGTTTCTCTCTGTCCCGTTCCTGCAGAATTTAGAACCTATCTGTGAGTATTCTTTTTTTTTTTTTTTTTTTTTTTTTACCAGATGATCCAGCCATTTAGTTCCTAGGTTTCTACACAAGAGAATTACTCAAAGACTTGTACACAAAAGGTCATAGCAGCTTGATTTGTAATAACCAGAAACTGGAAACAACCTAAATGCTTATCAACATGTGAATGGGTAAACAAGTGGCAGTATATCCATACAACATAACATGACTGAACAGCAAAGTGTAATAAACTATTAATACAAAGACCAAAATGGATGAATTTTAAGATAATTAGGATTAGGGGAAGAAACCAGACAGAAAATAAATGCATAATTTATAATTCCATTTACATATAACTCTACAGAATGCATACTAATCCATAGTAACATAAAATAAATTTGTGTTTACCTGAGTAGGGGGATTATGAAAGAAATTGCACATTTATGAGTGATGGAAACATATGATATTTTGATGGTGGTGATAAGCCTCATGTGTGTATACGTATGTCACTCTGTATGGGTTGTGAGGATTAAATTCATGTAAGTATGTGCAGGAAAATGTAAAAAATGTAAAAAATGTTTATACTTATTAAATATTAACAAAATATCTGAATTGAATTATTTCCCACATCAAAGTTTATATAATTTTTCAACTCACCTTTTTACAGATAGAACCTTTCTTTTCATCTTCAGTGGTTTTTTCACTCTCTGCCTTCCATGAGTTTTTTGTTGACTTCTCTTTTTGTAGTTTTTCTAATAATGCATTCATAATACCAGGGGGATCCACTTCTTTTGCTGCCATTAGCTTTCTTTGTCAGTGAGGGTAGTAGGCAGTGTAATGGTCTCTGGATTTAAAAAATCTACCCAGTAGATATCTTTTGGATGAAGAAGTGTATCGCTAAACAGATGATCAGAATGCTTCTGCTTTCAACAAACTCTATTAAAGTGTCTCGTATGATTGATCAGCTTTTACATTAAGAAACCTAACATTTAGCATGTAATAAGTAATAATAGGATTAAACTCACTATCCCCTTAATTAATAAAAATAATTTATAATAAGGAGATTGCTGATTACATTGGATGCTGTAGAATAATAACAGGGAAAATGTAAGCTATTTCATAATTCTAACCCTTGGAGCTTTTCATTTTCAGTGGCTAATGAAAGAGTGAAATAATCTACAAAATCCTGTCTGCTCATAGATAGTGTAACTGGGACTCCGGTAAGGAAATATCAGAATCGTAGTCTTCTTAACTCACACAAGGCTGTTAAAGGTGGGATGGAGAGTAGAGAGAACTGTGCAGTGCGTCAACTCAAAGAATCCAATCTTCGAGTTCTGCCTTTGCTTTCCAGTATAGAAAGGGGATACAGGCTGGAGAAATCTAAAGATGAGGCAGTATAATTATAGCAATTCTCCAGTTAGGAAGGGCTATGTTGGTGGCACAAAATAGCCCAGCAATTTTCTTTCTGCTAAATGAAAGAGGAGTGAAAAGAGTAGTAGTGATTATTTAATAAGGGTTAAGAGCAACTAGAGACAAATAGCATTTCATCAGTGCCCTGTAATAATACGTTTTATTCCTTGTGTGTATAGACAAACATGTAAATAAAAAAGTTTACATATATGTTTATTTTCATAAGCTATTTTTTAGAAATGTGTACATAAATAATGCACCAACAGCTTATGTTGATAGTACTCATCCACAGCGGGTCATACTAAACCTGTTAGAGGAAGAGGGTGGAATCAACAATTTTCCTCAATACGGTCTACATTTTAAGAAATATAGAAGTATTATTTTGTATAGTAATTCATGAATGTTTCAACATATGAATATGTGTGGTCTACTGCTTTAGAATATTGTGAGCCTTCCTTCCTTCCTTCCTTCCTTCCTTCCTTCCTTCCTTCCTTCCTCTCTCTCTCTCTCTCTCTCTCTCTTTTTCTCTCTGTCTCTCTTTCTTTCTGACAGGGTCTCACTTTGTCACCCAGGCTAGAGTGCAGTGGTGCAATCACAGCTTACTGCAGCCTCAACTTCTCGGGCTTAAGGGATCCTTGTGCTTCAGTCTCCTGAGCATTTGGTAATACAGGCATGCACCAGTATGCCTGGCTGTTTTTTTTTTTTTTTTTTTTGTAAGGACAGGGTTTTGCCATGTTGCAAAGACTGGTCTTGAACTCCTGGGCTCAAGCAATCCACCTCCCCAGCCTTCCAACGTGCTGGGATTACAGGCATGAGTCACCACATCCTGAGTTATCATTTTCTTATCAATCACTTTTCTGATAGAATTGCTTGTGGCCATCCATAGTCTGAATTGTAACCACTGTTCTAGACAGTTTTGTACATTTATGGGTTAAGAACCTAGAAAAACTGTTTCCATTTTGGTTTTGCTGTGTCACTATGGAAACTATTCATGAGTTAAGTGTTTGTGAATGATTTGTAGTCTTTGATGAAGCAAATTTTGAATGAAATAAATATCTTCATGACCCATTTTCTCTTATTTTTTTAAAAGAGTTTTGTTTATAATTATTTATTTAGTTTTATTTATTTATTTTTTAGAGACAAGGTTTCACTATGTTGCTGGGGCTGGACTCAAGCAATCCTCCCGCCTCAGCCTCCCAAGTAGCTGGGATTACAGACCCACACTACTACACCTAGCCCCATTTTTTTGCGTGTGTGAAAACGTAGAAATTTTTTCCCCTTAACATTCAGTGTCCAGTTTTGTTTTTTTAGTTTTTGTTTCTTTCGTTTGGTTACTGATGTGCTTTCAATTTTTGCTTTATCTATCTCACTAACCCTTTGCAAATTCCTCTGCTTCCTTTCAAGCAGTCATGTGATAGCACTGAACAGTTGTCACGGCTTGTCTCTGAAGCGACTATTCTTGATCTGACATTTATTCAGTCCAGAATTGCAAATAGACAAAGATCCTTTCAACATCATATGTGGCCAAGATGCTCCTCTTTTTCTAATAATTTCTTGGCATGAAATTAATTTTTCTTTCTTTTTTATAGCAAAATTTAGATGAAGCTAAGTTGACAGAACATTATTATTTATAAAGCATAACCAAAGTATTTAAATCAAGTATTTTAGAATATTATCTTCTCTAATTCACACTAGTTATTAGTTTTTTTTTATTATTATACTTTAAGTTCTAGGGTACATATGCATAACGCGCAGGTTTGTTACATATGTATACTTGTGCCATGTTGGTGTGCTGCACCCATCAACTCGTCAGCACCTATCAATTCTTCATTTATATGAGGTATAACTCCCAGTGCAATCCCTCCCCCCTCCCCCCTCCCCATGATACCCCCCATTGTGTGATGTTCCCCTTCCCGAGTCCAAGTGAGCTCATTGTTCAGTTCCCACACATGAGTGAGAACATGTGGTGTTTGGTTTTCTGTTCTTGTGATAGTTTGCTGAGAATGATGGTTTCCAGCTGCATCCATGTCCCTACAAAGGATGCAAACTCATCCCTTTTTATGGCTGCATAATATTCCATGGTGTATATGTGCCACATTTTCTTAATCCAGTCTGTCACTGATGGACATTTGGGTTGATTCCAAGTCTTTGCTATTGTGAATAGTGCCGCAATAAACATACGCGTGCATGTGTCTTTATAGCAGCATGATTTATAATCCTTTGGGTATATACCCAGTAATGGGATGGCTGGGTCATATGGTACATCTAGTTCTAGATCCTTGAGGAGTTGCCATACTGTTTTCCATAATGGTTGAACTAGTTTACAATCCCACCAACAGTGTAAAAGTGTTCCTATTTCTCCACATCCTCTCCAACACCTGTTGTTTCCTGACTTTTTAATGATTGCCATTCTAACTGGTGTGAGATGGTATCTCACTGTGGTTTTGATTTGCATTTCTCTGATGGCGAGTGATGATGAGCATTTTTTCATGTATCTGTTGGCTGTATGAATGTCTTCTTTTGAGAAATGTCTGTTCATATCCTTTGCCCACTTTTTGATGGGGTTGTTTGTTTTTTTCTTGTAAATTTGTTTGAGTTCTTTGTAGATTCTGGATATTAGCCCTTTGTCAGATGAGTAGATTGCAAAAATTTTCTCCCATTCTGTAGGTGGCCTGTTCACTCTGATGATAGTTTCTTTTGCTGTGCAGAAGCTCTTTAGTTTAATCATATCCCATTTGTCAATTTTGGCTTTTGCTGCCGTTGCTTTTGGTGTTTTAGACATGAAGTCCTTGCCCATGCCTATGTCCTGAATGGTACTACCTAGATTTTCTTCTAGGGTTTTTATGGTATTAGGTCTAACATTTAAGTCTCTAATCCATCTTGAATTAATTTTCGTATAAGGAGTAATTAAAGGATCCAGTTTCAGCTTTCTACTTATGGCTAGCCAATTTTCCCAGCACCATTTATTAAATAGGGAATCCTTTCCCCATTTCTTGTTTTTCTCAGGTTTGTCAAATATCAGATGGTTGTAGATGTGTGGCATTATTTCTGAAGGCTCCGTTCTGTTCCATTGGTCTATATCTCTGTTTTGGTACCAGTACCATGCTGTTTTGGTTACTGTAGCCTTGTAGTATAGTTTGAAGTCAGGTAGCGTGACGCCTCCGGCTTTGTCCTTTTGACTTAGGATTGTCTTGGCAATACGGGCTCTTTTTTGGTTCCATATGAACTTTAAAGCAGTTTTTTCCAATTCTGTGAAGAAACTCATTGGTAGCTTGATGGGGATGGCATTGAATCTATAAATTACCTTGGGCAGTATGGCCATTTTCACAATATTGATTCTGCCTATCCATGAGCATGGTATGTTCTTCCATTTGTTTGTGTCCTCTTTGATTTCACTGAGCAGTGGTTTGTAGTTCTCCTTGAAGAGGTCCTTTACATCCCTTGTAAGTTGGATTCCTAGGTATTTTATTCTCTTTGAAGCAATTGTGAATGGAAGTTCATTCCTGATTTGGCTCTCTGCTTGTCTGTTACTGGTGTATAAGAATGCTTGTGATTTTTGCACATTAATTTTGTATCCTGAGACTTTGCTGAAGTTGCTTATCAGCTTAAGAAGATTTTGGGCTGAGACGATGGGGTTTTCTAAATACACAATCATGTCATCTGCAAACAGGGACAATTTGACTTCCTCTTTTCCTAACTGAATACCCTTGATTTCTTTCTCTTGCCTGATTGCCCTAGCCAGAACTTCCAACACTGTGTTGAATAGGAGTGGTGAGAGAGGGCATCCCTGTCTTGTGCCAGTTTTCAAAGGGAACTTTTCCAGTTTTTGCCCATTCAGTATGATATTAGCTGTGGGTTTGTCATAAATAGCTCTTATTATTTTGAGGTACGTTCCATCAATACCGAATTTGTTGAGCGTTTTTAGCATGAAGGGCTGTTGAATTTTGTCAAAAGCCTTTTCTGCATCTATTGAGGTAATCATGTGGTTCTTGTCTTTGGTTCTGTTGATATGCTGGATTACGTTGATTGATTTGCGAATGTTGAACCAGCCTTGCATCCCAGGGATGAAGCCCACTTGATCATGGTGGATAAGCTTTTTGATGTGCTGCTGAATCCGGTTTGCCAGTATTTTATTGAGGATTTTTGCATCGATGTTCATCAGGGAGATTGGTCTAAAATTCTCTTTTTTTGTTGTGTCTCTGCCAGGCTTTGGTATCAGGATGATGTTGGCCTCATAAAATGAGTTAGGGAGGATTCCCTCTTTTTCTATTGATTGGAATAGTTTCAGAAGGAATGGTACCAGCTCCTCCTTGTACCTCTGGTAGAATTCAGCTGTGAATCCATCTGGTCCTGGGCTTTTTTTGGTGGGCAGGCTATTAATTGTTGCCTCAATTTCAGAGGCTGCTATTGGTCTATTCAGGGATTCAACTTCTTCCTGGTTTAGTCTTGGAAGAGTGTACGTGTCCAGGAAATTATCCATTTCTTCTAGATTTTCTAGTTGATTTGCGTAGAGGTGTTTATAGTATTCTCTGATGGTAGTTTGTATTTCTGTGGGGTCGGTGGTGATATCCCCTTTATCATTTTTTATTGCGTCTATTTGATTCCTCTCTCTTTTCTTCTTTATTAGTCTTGCTAGCAGTCTGTCAATTTTGTTGATCTTTTCAAAAAACCAACTCCTGGATTCATTGATTTTTTGGAGGGTTTTTTGTGTCTCTATCTCCTTCAGTTCTGCTCTGATCTTAGTTATTTCTTGCCTTCTGCTAGCTTTTGAATGTGTTTGCTCTTGCCTCTCTAGTTCTTTTAATTGTGATGTTAGAGTGTCAATTTTAGATCTTTCCTGCTTTCTCTTGTGGGCACTTAGTGCTATAAATTTCCCTCTACATACTGCTTTAAATGTGTCCCAGAGATTCTGGTATGTTGTATCTTTGTTCTCATTGGATTCAAAGAACATCTTTATTTCTGCTTTCATTTCGTTATGTACCCAGTAGTCATTCAGGAGCAGGTTGTTCAGTTTCCATGTAGTTGAGCGGTTTTGATTGAATTTCTTAGTCCTGAGTTCTAGTTTGATTGCACTGTGGTCAGAGAGACAGTTTGTTATAATTTCTGTTCTTTTACATTTGCTGAGGAGTGCTTTACTTCCAATTATGTGGTCAATTTTGGAATAAGTGTGATGTGGTGCTGAGAAGAATGTATATTCTGTTGACTTGGGGTGGAGAGTTCTATAGATGTCTATTAGGTCCGCTTGGTGCAGAGATGAGTTCAATTCCTGGATATCCTTGTTAACTTTCTGTCTCGTTGATCTGTCTAATGTTGACAGTGGAGTGTTGAAGTCTCCCATTATTATTGTATGGGAGTCTAAGTCTCTTTGTAAGTCTCTAAGGACTTGCTTTATGAATCTGGGTGCTCCTGTATTGGGTGCATATATATTTAGGATAGTTAGCTCTTCCTGTTGGATTGATCCCTTTACCATTATGTAATGGCCTTCTTTGTCTCTTTTGATCTTTGATGGTTTAAAGTCTGTTTTATCAGAGACTAGGATTGCAACCCCTGTTTTTTTTTGTTCTCCATTTGCTTGGTAGATCTTCCTCCATCCTTTTATTTTGAGCCTATGTATGTCTCTGCATGTGAGATGGGTCTCCTGAAGACAGCAGACTGATGGGTCTTGACTCTTTATCCAGTTTGCCCATCTGTGTCTTTTAATTGGAGCATTTAGTCCATTAACATTTAAGGTTAATATTGTTATGTGTGAACTTGATCCTGTCATTATGATATTAACTGGTTATTTTGTTCGTTAGTTGATGCAGTTTCTTCCTAGCCTCGATGGTCTTTACATTTTGGCATGTTTTTGCAATGGCTGGTACCGGTTGTTCCTTTCCATGTTTAGGACTTCCTTCAGGGTCTCTTGTAGGGCAGGCCTCAGATGAAAATGCAGAAATCACCGGTCTTCTGTGTTGCTTGCGCCGGGAGTTGGAGACTGGAGCTGTTCCTATTTGGCCATCTTGCTCCGCCCCTCCGAGTATTCTTAACTTATGGCAATATAGTTGTTTGCATCCATGCAATAAGAATCCAGTTTTCTTTTGCAACAGGACACAATTGGAGAAAGTGGTTATTGTACCAAGGCTTTGACTGGAACTCCTTCCTTTTAAGGAGTTAACTCAACTTACAGAGCCAATGAAAGCCCAGTGGGGAAATTGGTCTCATACCCTTGTCTACACAGTCCCTGTACAGGGTTCCTGACCTGTGGTCAGTAAGGAATGTCACTTTCTAACAGGTCTAGGAGCTCCAAGTTTATCTTGGGACCTTAAGAGGAGAGGATCACCCAACTCACAGGTGTTTAAGGACACAAACCCATGGATGGGCTCAGCTTTAAAAGGTCTTATCTGAGACTCCTTGTGGAACAGACTTCCATCAAAGTCAGTCTAAAAGACCTATGTAAAAATAATTATTCTTGCTGCACTTTATGAAAATAATCAGGCCAAGTATAAAACTAAAGTCTATTTAAACGACTAATTCCTATGATTTCTTAACAAAGATGAGGACTGGAGAGACAGAAATTATGTTCTAAAACTTATCATACATTTATCACTAAATTCTAAACTCATTAGTTGTTTTTGAGTTTTTGCCTATGTTTTAGACTAACCCTGCTTGCTCCTGTGAACCAACCAGCAATCCCTGGCTGCAGCTCAGAAAGAACAAAAGGGATGGGCGACATAGAAATCTGGATCAATAGTTTAGTTCTGAGCAATTATCCTGCAGATCCTGCCAGGTGATGAGAATAAATAGCATGCCCCAGGCTCAGAGGTTTTCTTTTTGGGGAAGTAAGACCAAGGGAGCTAACCAAAGCAGAGTGCCATGAACTCAAATCTCAGCAAGCATAACTACAGCTACCAGTTTCTGGATGTGTCACAAGACGTCCTTTCCTCTCCCTTGTTCGAGGAGGACTTAATTCCACAGCCTCACTTTAGCATTTCCTTATGATAAGTAGTCCATGCAACCCCCAAGATACATTCTTGTCCCAGACTCAGTTCCAAGTGTTGGGTCAAAGCCCTAGGGAGAAAACTGGATCTAGGGAATCCAGAGGCAGAGAGCAACAGATGATAAAAGGCACACAGCATAGGTGAGTGTGGCTCATTCCTGCTGATTAAGCCAAGCCCAAGCTTCCTGTTTCATGGATAAAGGCTACATTAATATCCATAGCATAAATGTGATCTAGGGAACTCCAAGGCTACTGACAGCAGGGGAAACAGGGCATACGTGGGTAAGAGTGGATGACTCCCCTGCCAAGCCCCCCTGCTGCATGGGTGCAAGCCGCTTTAAAACCCATGCAGCACCTGCCAAGGTCACTGGAACTTGGGGATGCAGGGATGGAAGATGAAAAGAAGACACTGTTCCCTCTCTCCCTCATGTATCCCATGTATCTGCTAGGAAAAGAAGGGAACTAGGGATGCCTGCTCTTCTGTTTCTAGACGGGTAGTGATTCATCTTCAGTCTGTACCCCTTTCGAATGCATCCTGGACCTGGGACTCCTTTAAAAATTGCCTTATTTTTTCCTTTTTCCTCCTCAGTTCTCTCTTCACAAATAGGTAATTGCATCTATATACTATGAGACACTCACATCAGATGCATCCTCTGAACTGGAAAGAGTTAATTTCCCAAACCTTAAACTTGTTGGCTTAGGATTGGACTCAGGGGAAGGAAACCCAGAAGCCCAACATTCTGGCAAAAAGGTGAAGTTTTTTACTTTTTAACTTTTTTTTTTTTGTTTTTTTTTTAAGCAGTCAGGCTTTTGGCCTCCCTCTCCCTGTGCAAACAGGTAAAAGGCCTCAGAATTTTTGAGCCGTCTTTACCTCTCCCTTTGTTTTGCTTAGATACATGTTTTCTAATAACCTGGTTTGTCTGTCCTTGCCTTCAGGTCATCACACTCCAAATGGTCATGCACCCAGAGCATCTGACAATGGCCCCTTTTGCCAGGAACCCTTAAATAGGCCTCTGAGGAAGCTCTGTCTGCCCCCCAAAATGGCGCCTCCTGTCAGCAGGAAGCAGTTAAGATTGGTCTTTGTCCTTATCCTTATTCTAACCGCAGTTAGATGTACTTCTTTAGAGGGGGAATGAGACAGCCAAGTGTGAGAAGGTCCCTGAAAAAACTCCAACCAGACTGTGCACTGGGGTGGAGCCTCAAAAATTTGCACCATTTTTAGCAGGGAGGAGCCTGGCCCCTCCTCTTCCTGTGTGGAATCTGGAGTTTGAACTCCAGGGCAGGAAGCACCCTAGCAAGGGACTCTGGCCTTGCGGAGAGTCCCTATTTCCTTTCAGTTCTTCCTTTTGACTCAATAAAGCCCTGTCTTACTCACCATTCAAATTGTCTATGAGCCTGAACTTTCATGGCTAGGGGACAAAGAACTCCATCTTTAGTTGAACTAAGGAAAAGCCCTGCAACAGCACAAAGCAAGACCAAGTGCAGCCATCTCTGTAGAATAGCGAGTCATGTGGCTTGGCCGGAAAGCAAGTATGGTTGGCATAGCAGTAGGAGGTAAGGCTGGGAAGATAGGTTATGATCAATTAGAGAGTTTTGATTGACAAAGAAGGTGATAAACCTGTGGCAGTCATGAGAATGTGCTTCACGGATCTCTAATGTAGTTAGTATGGGCAGTATAATTGACTAAGCTCTTTAACTGCTGTACTTGAGATACACTTCTGTGCTTGCGCTAAGTCTTGCTTTCCTATGAGCTGTTTTCAGCCAGTGGCTAAGTATATTAGAGAGACTTGGGACACCTTTGGTGGCCTGAAGACTTCTCAATGGTGAATCTTCCTGCTGAATCTTCCTTAGCCTGCATAGCAGTCTAAGATGTTTCTACTCAACATTTCTTCCCTCTCTTTTTCACTCAGTATCAGACTTGTATTGCAATCTGATGACTCTTCCAGCTTTTCACTCCTTTATTTTAGTCTTCTTTTAGTTACTATAGCAGAATATATAAAGCAAAAGAAATTTATTTCTTTTACAAAGAAAATAAATTTATTTCTTATAGTTATGAAGGCTGGGTGGTTTAAGATTGAGGAGCTGTCATTTAGTTGGCCTCTGGTGAATGTCTTGATCTGCAGTATGACATGGCAGAGAAGTGAAAGTGGAAGTGGACATGTGGAAAAGGAAAGATGTGGCTGCATGAATTCCTTCGTGATGCTGGAACCTCCCTGACCCAAACACCTCTCACTAGGCTCTACCTCCCAACACAGCTGCATTGAGGAATTAAGGTTCCAACTCATGGACTTTTGGGAGACACACTCAAATCTTGGCATACTCTCTTATTTTCCTTCAAACGGGTATTTTGCTTAATAAAATCCTTGCATATTTAGTCTTATTTTGATATCTGACCTGGATTAAGTAGAATCTAGTCTTAGAAGCCTTTTACTTAGCTTCATTAATCCATTTAGTCACTGGGCATAATGGACAAGAAAGTGAATCCTGTTCAGTGTTAACACATTCTGCCCCCTTGGAAACAGCCAAAGTTGCAGGTCAGTAGCAGCAGCTTCCAGGATGAAAGACTGATGATATAAAAGAGGCTTCCCTTTTTATCCTCATTATAATGTGGATGCTGGATTCTTTCTGGGTTAAGCATTTTCAATCTTTATTATTTCAAGTTATTGTTTCAAATTGTATTACATACCGTGTCCCTAGTACTTTATTTAAAATATATTGATTTTTCTGTAAAGAACAAGTGTGCCATATTTAGCTTTTGATAGAAAAAATTAAGAAACTATCATAAAGAGAATAGTTAAAAGAAAGGCTAGTAAAGGGAGCCAACACAAGGGGAGATTTTGGAAAAGGGTGGTGTCTTCGTCCATTTTGTGCTTCTATAACAGAATATCTGAGATTGGGTTATTTAAAATAAATAGAAATTTATTTGGCTTAGTTGTAGAGGCTAGGAAACTCAAGACCAAGGGGCCAGCATCTGATGAAGGGCTTCTTGCTGTGTCCACCCACCGCAAAGGAGAAGGCAGAAGGGAAAAAGAGTGTGTGTGGAAAAGAGGGAGCCAAACTTGCTTTTATCACCAACACACTCCTGAGATAATGGGATTGATCTTTTCATGAAGACAGAGACTTCACCTAATCACCTCATTAGGCCCCACCTCCCAATACATTGCCAGTTTCAAACACATAACTTTGGGGGACATATTGAAACTATTGAAGGTGATAACCAGTTAACATTCTTTACAGGGGAACAAAAATTGTAAACTGCAGCTAGAGCATTAAGACTGAACAGAAGGAGAAATTTGTCCTTGAAGAATGGGAAATTTTGTGGGCTACTCTCTGAAAGCAGTTTTAATTTTTATTTTTTGAGAGATTTCAAACTAATGGTTTCTAGATTTAATGTACACAGGAATCTTCTAGGGGAACTTATGAAAACTGTGGATTTCAGCAGAGATGTCTATTCAGCAGATCTGAATTATTACTATATTTATATTCAGGAATCTTCACTTCTATAAGCTCCCTGAGTTATTGCGACATAGGTGTTCTGTGGCTAACAATTTGGAACAAACTACTCTAGATGGTTTTCCTGGGATAGTTTGATGTTCAGGATATATGGAGGCAGAAGGATAGACGGATGAGTCTTCTTTAACCTTTGAGTCAACCTCAGAGGCAGGGTTCTCTATAAATAAACTGTTTACATTTTACAAAGATACCAGAACATTTGGAAAGATTTCAAGAGATTTCTAAAAATTTTAGGGATATAAATTTAATAATATTTTCTTCGTGGAGCTATATTTCCTCACTGATTT
Organism: Piliocolobus tephrosceles; assembly: GCF_002776525.5. NCBI lineage: Eukaryota > Metazoa > Chordata > Mammalia > Primates > Cercopithecidae > Piliocolobus > Piliocolobus tephrosceles. The sequence continues at coordinate 27,888,783 of NC_045434.1, read as the reverse complement.
AGCATTAACCTGACAAATACTTTTCAATCTCTTCCCCTGTAGAAGTAGGAAAACAACCATAGCTATTAAATGGGTAGTGATAATGATGAAATAAGGCAAGTTACGCAAAACAGGACAACGTCTTACATATTATAAAGCAGGAATTGCCAAAGTCTTCCTGTAATGGTGAGAATGTAAGTATTTTAGCTTTGTGGGTCACATAGGTTCTGTTGCGACTACTCAACTCTACAAGTGTTGCTTGAAAGCAACCACATAAAATAAATGAATGAGTGAGGCTGTGTACTATTATAAAAATTCATTTACCAAAACAGATAGTGAGCTAGATTTGGCCCACAGGCAGTAGTAATTCACTGACCCTTGCTATAAAGGCTTGATAAATTTTATTAGTATTATTAATACAATGGCTTACAAAAAATCTTTAATACTTAACAATGCAATATATTTTTTAACCAAGAACTAAGTATATACCTCATTTACAATTATTTTAAAACAAATTTGCTTATGGGAGCAATGAAGAAAAAAAATCTTGCCTGTAAATCCTGGTATAACTTAATTGAATTTTAAAGAAAAACTTTTAACTACAGAGACTGACATTCCATTGTTCTAGGTCCCTGAGGGAGAAATCCAGGCCAAAATGAAGAACAATGTTCACAAAGGCTTGGTAGAAATAAGAGGAGAAATTTGTTGAAATCTTCAACATCTCTGACCTTTGTTCTCTCTTGGAAGGGTTTGGTTTGGACTCACGACAGAGCTCAGTTTACAAAGCACAGTTCATGGAAGGAGCAGCTGTAACAAATGTTCCATTAGGAGATGTTCGTCTATTACGTTGCTCAATGTCTATTGACATTGAATTGCTTTTGTTTGTTTTATACTTCAATTCTAAAAAAAATGTTTGTCTCTCCTAACAGACCAGTATACTTCCTTTTACCAAATGTTAGAGGTTACATATTGTTTATTTAGCTTTTGGCCTTGGTTATCTGTAAGACTGGAGTTAGATACAAGTGTCAATCAATACAATGCTTTGCATCTACTTGGGAGATACACTTTTTTTCCCTCAATTCTTATTTTTCCAAAATGTCAAAGATTATCCTAAATGTTATTGCATAGGTATCTTTCATTGCAAATTCCTTCAGATGTTTTTTAGATCTAGCTGAAATACAAATCAAAAATTATAAAGAAAAGTAATTTGGTCATATTTGGCAAAAAGAATGCTGTTTTCTATGTAAAGGGCCTCCCAAAGTAACAGATATATGAGTATAGATAAGATAAACTGTTAATAAATTCTTTATAAATAATGAAGTGTTTTGTAAATAAATATATTATAAGACAACATTATGATCTTTAGTTCTAGAGTTCAACAAACCTGGGTTCCAATTCCAGCTGCCTCACAATATCAGCTGCTCTGAATCTTAGTTTCATCATCTGTGAAATGACTATAATAGCTGTAACCATCTCACAGAATTGTTGTGAGAATTAAGTGAAATAATACATATGATGCGCACATAGCATAATGTCTGGCCTATGATAAGCATTAAACATTTATATCTGTTAGGTAGCTATCATGACATTTTAATTTTTCCAGCAGTATTTCTGTCAAAATATAGGAAATGTGGCTATTTGCTTAGCTCTAAATATGAGGTCCTAAAAGTTCATCTGAGCAATTACTGATGTTTTCTAAATCTATCCTCTCACTTTTTTCTCTAGTAGTTTGAGTGATCCCCGACTGAGCAGAAGAAACATGACCTAACATCTGAGAACTTTGTTACCAAGTAGGGTGGATAGAAGACCATCAAAAACATTGTTCGGGAGTTTGAAATATTTACCCACAATTTAAATTGTCTAATAATTTAAACCATGGGCTGCTTTTCATGCTGTGTAATTCTACTATTTTTCCATACAACTCCCGTGTGTCAGGGCTGGCAGCACTATTTACCTGAGCCAGTCTTATTTTATTTTACTTTTTGGTAACTTTTGTGAACTGAGGGAAGCGTGGAATGGCAAAATTGCACGACACAATTTGGTTTTGTACATAGATCCAGTTCTGCTAATTCTCTACAATTTCCCCCTCACCTGTACTACCTAACTCTAAAATATATTATTAGAACAGGAATTTAATATTTTTTTTCCAGTTTTTTTTTTTTTTTTCTTTAGGAGGTAGTGACTGAAGATAATAAAGCCCAAAGTGTTATGCTGACTAGGACCATTGAAGTTGGCAGAAAAAGGCCACAACAATAGCAAGAAGGCCCAGGATTTTCAACAGAAAGGAAACTGGGAAATTAGATGAATCCTTCAGGACCCGAGTCTTTAGTGGCTTCAGTATCCTTTGTTTCTGGGTGAAGATGGCACTCCTGGCTCCTTCCCATTGCCCAGGCCCAGCTAGGCGATACTGATAGGAGTTGCAGGGTCCGAAATACAGTCTCACAGCCAGTTTAGGATCTTTGAACAAGAGAGAGCAGAAATCTGGCTTCGCACCTATCTCTAAGGCGAGCTCATCCAAGTAGTCAACATAATTGGTCTGCAACGTCTGGCTCTGGCTTTCTCCAAACCTTAGTGAAGAAAGTAAAAAGGGAATATTCACAAAATGTTCTCAGTTTTCCAGAATATTAGGCATTCAAAACTGCTAAAGGAATGAAGGAATGAGTGAATACATGAATGAGTTTTGAATGAATCTCTGGTGGAAAGTATGAGTTTATTGTTCCAGGAGGCTCATATCTCGGATTGAGAATAGGCCCTCAAAGAGCCATGAATTCATGGATGCTCTAGAAATGTGACAAGATGATCACCATTGTTTGGCATTTTTTAGGCAGTGGCAAATCTCCAGGCAAGTACATACTAGTCAGGATGGTGGCAGGGATTCACGAGATAATGCGTATGAAAGCATAGCTTGGTGTCTTGCTCAGAGGAGATGCTTAATATTTGCTTGTTAAATTACTAAAGTACCTGGCAGTCTGGATGACATATAGTAGATAATCAATGTTAGGTAACATTGAATTTGAACAAGAGAAAACTCCCTACACCTGATGTAAACCCCAAATCAACTTTCCAAGGGTACTCAATCACTGTTGAACCTCATTTTACCTCATCACAAAGTACAAATCCTTGAACCTTCATACCAACCCCTTCCTAATTTATTTTGATGGGGATTCTCCAGCTAACTTTTCACAGCTATTCAAGCTACTATCACCACCACTGTCTCATCCCATTCCCTCTCTAACCACAGAATGTAGGTGGCTTGAGAAGTTATGGAATCTGACATGGGCATCATATAGAACTGAAATGAAATTAAGCCAAGGAGAAGTGCTCTGATTTGGTACAATTCTTATCTTTAACCTATTTGGTTCTTAACCTAGTATGTATAAGAATCGCTTAGGAAAAAGATAAAAATGCAATTTTTAGCCTCACACACAGAGTTTCTGATTCAATCATCTGGGCTCTAGCCCAGAAATTTGCATTTTATCAGGCAGTTAGGCGGTTCTTGTAAGTAGCTAGATCACTGTACTTCGAGAAACACTGCTTCATGTAAAGAATTAAAAAATATTCTTACAGGTCAATTCTTTTTTCATTCCTTTTGATAATGTCCATCATCATAGTTCTCTCTGAGGGCAGGCTACACAAGCCTAAGGAATAAAAGGTTGGTTTGAATAGTAAGTTTGAGTCAATATCATTACTCTACTAGTTGTTGATTCTTAAAATTAAACTCTGGCCATTGAACCATGTCATACCAGTCAGGACTTCTGTGCTGTTGAACTTCATGGGGTGCCACTCCCAAAGCACTCCATGTGACGCTGTCCAGGGAGCACAGTCTACAGCATGGACTACAAGATGGAGAGGGCCAAGAGAAGAGGTTGGAAAAGGGAAGCATGTCTGGGAACCTGGCAGCCATGACTAGCAGTTTGGCCTCTATCCTAAAGGTGACACGAGGCTGTGGAAGTTTTCTGCATGAAGTGAGAAGATCAGATTTATTTTTTGGAAAGATCTGTCTGGCTGCTGAATTTAGGAAAATGGACTCCAGGGACGCAAGCCCATGGGGAGACCGGTAAAGAGGCTGTTGAAATAAACCTGGTGAGAGATGAGAGTCGGGCAGTAGAGATAGGGAAAGATCGATGCAGGAGTTATTATTGTGTGCTCATGATTACATTGCCTGCCCACAAATGTACCCTGAGCTTTGAATGTGTTGAAATATGGTCAAGTCCCCTTGCCTAGAGTCATCAGACATCTCATACTCAAGCAGTCCAGGCCTAAGTTCCTCACCGAAGCCCTCCTGTCCAGACTTGCATCATTTTCTGCACACCCCCTTTTATTTACAGCACTACTGTTTACCTGGTTTCCAATGCCAGAGATCTGTAAGCCCTCCTTGATTCCTCTCTATTTCTCTGACTTTCCCACACTGAATCAATCATAATGTCCTGCTGATTTTTCCCTTAATGCTTTCTCACACTTATGGCTTCCTTTCCACTTTGTATCTCTGCCCTGGCCCAGGATGCATCATATTTTAGCATAGGTTACTTCCGTAACTTTCTCTTTCATCTGTGAGGCTGTAGTCTTTCCCACTTTCAAATCTATATTCCACACTACTGCTGAAACAATCTATCCAAAGTGTTAATCTGCTAATGCCTGTTCCTTGCTTATAACCCTCCACTGGTGCCCCGGGCTGAAGAACTTTCTAAAATGCATATTCCAGGTCCCTTGGCCAGTCTTACTTAATCAGGGTCCGTAAGGATCCATCAGATGATTTTCATGTGTAGCCATATTTGGGAAGAACTGATCTATAATTTATAATCTAAGCACCATAGCATGTCTTACAAAATTCCTGTGTCCTGTCTCCTTCTCCAAAAGTAATCTCTTTTCTCTCTCTGCCTCATATGTCATGCTCTAGGAATGTCAAATATAATGTACCTTTCCATATGCATCATTGCCGCTATGCTTTTGTTCAGGCAATCCCCTTTTCTGCCCCTGAGAAATGCAGTTATCCAGGACGTTTTCCTTTATCATGTGCCCTCTCCTTTTTCTACCGTGATAAGTGCCCTTTCTCTCCTTCCCTGAGCACTCCATATATTACTCAATCAAAGCATTTGTCATATTATGTTGAAATGGTCTGTTTAAATTTCTCTCAGTCCCACCAGTTCACAGCACAGGGCTAGGTATTCAGTAATACCTAGCTGAACAGAATTGAACCCTGGAGGCAGGGAGATAACACTGTTCTGAGGAGTATGAAGTGCTACACAGGCACTCAGAAATAAACCTTTTAATAATTTTATAACTTGTAGGGATTTATGAAGTTGAGCTACTCAGGTATTAAGAGTTAAATTGATTTGCACATATGCTGAGGACGTTTTAAACACCACATAGGTAAAACCAGGAGACACAGATGCTTTTCTTAAACTTATCTCTCATGATTCAAAGAAAAGTTAACATGCACTTAGCTTTATGACAGTTGAAATTCTCTTGACAGTCTAATAGTTTAAAGGGATGATTGCAGGTATTTATTATTACCAGATTCCTGTATTTGTTATTCTTTGAATTCTCCAGTAACTTTTCAGAAAGCTAATCTTGTGAGAGCAGCCAAGGTTGTCAAACTTTTTCTTGGCAACCTTTTTATCTCAGGCAACATTCTTATCATTATTGATAAACTTCACCAGATCTGAAACACTTAGCCACTCCCCTGCCCATACACTTACCTTTGAAAACTCTTGTCACCCAACGAGCTTGAAGTTCAGCAGTTGGGAAAATGGAACCTAGGGGCTGGATGAGACCAATGCATGCGAAGGTTGACTTCTCCAGGTGAGCGGGGAATATGTACTTATACAGTGAGACCATATTATTCTCTACTTTAACAAGTGAATCTTCAAGGAAGGGAAAAGAAAAACGATATCCTGTTGCAAAAATGATGACATCAATGTTCTCCTCCACTGTTCCATCCTCAAAAATGGCAGAAGTTTCTGTGAGCTCTTTCACTGTAGATTTCACCTTAATGGCTCCACAGAGTAGACGACTTGGGACATCATCATTTAGTACAGGTTCCTTCATAATGTATCTGAGACATACAGAAGAAAAACATTCTGAAGGATCATTTCCTGAGGAATCTTGAACCCTCTTGACATTTTTGGGGTATGGCTCTGAAAATAAAACGGCTTTTCAAATATCTGTAAAACTCTAACTTAACTGTGCCAGTCCTTATTTTCTGATTTAATTCTCATGTCACGAATACCTCCCATCAATAAATAAGGGAAAACATGTAGGCGACGTGAGTGAAAGAGATTTTAAAGAAGGAAGCATCCCCTAGGGCTTAGACAAAATCCCTGAGTATTATGGTGGTTATTATACCATTTCTGTTTTTAACCTTTGTCATGCTATCTAGCTTTTATTATTTTGCTGTTTTATTTAACTCCTATTTGATCGTAAGTAAGAAAGAAAAAATTTGCTAAATTTCCACTAATTTTGAAACCTATGAAGGGATTAATGCGAAAATTAATATATAAAATTAGGTTTGGTGATATTTGTTAATCCCAAATATCCATGGAGTCTCTGTTAGTAATAACATGGATGTTGATGCAAAGTCTGCTTATTTTTTTTGTAGATTTGAGAACATTTTCTTTTTCTTTTTTTAATAGACAATACATGGCACTTATGTCAGATCTTAGAATACAGTAGCTACATGGCAGGCATTTGTTAAAAGATTCTAAAGCTCTTCTGTTTTTTAAGGGAAGAAACCTGTAACAACTAAAGCAAAAGAACCATTCATAACATTTGCTTGTGCTTAAATCACTGACGTATAACTGACATCGACAGAGATTTGTCTTTTAGCAAAGAAAAAGGAATGTGTTTCCAAGGTTGCCCATGGGAAGAACCTTCATGGTATAGGGTTAGCAAAGCATAAATTATTAGATGGAGAATTACGTGTTTCCCACCACACCCCTCTGAAAGGCAGGTCATAGTCTCTTGAAAGAGTTTTCTCCAATGTTAGATAACTCTGGGCATTAGAAAGTTCTCCCCTAGTTTTGCTTTCTGGAGCAGCTTGTAACACTTTTGTTTCATCTTCTTAAGTGTTTTTTAAAGGTATACAGAACAAATTTAGAATCCAAACTCCAGGACCTATAAGGTACTCATATTGTTAGATTGTAGTTTGAAATACCGCATTAGCAATTTGAATCTTTGTTAAGGGAGACACCTTCAGACAACTTTGCTCACCAACGAGTATACCATTAAAGCAAAATAACTCTACTTGTTTTGAGGCTCAAGGCCATAATTTTCATGGTTGAACCACCGATTCATCTGTTGTTCTATCATCCATTTTACAACTGTTCGTGGCAGTACATTGCGGAGCATAGAACGAAACCGGGTGTGGAACACGGAGTCCCAAGGATAACCATCTTCAGAGACACGACTCATGACCCAGGTGCCATGCCTGGTGCTGATAAAAACCTGGCAAGCAAAAAGAAATGCAGTTTAAATTAGGGCATTTTCCCATTTAGGAGGAATCTACTACGAAGGTAATGTATCACATGTGTAGCCCCAGAATTTACAGAGATTCTGGTTTAAAGATGATTGACCTCAACGTAAAGTACCTCCTAAACAGGGGTACCCCATGGTATTTACACAGATATAGGAAGACTGTAAAAAGTCTTGAGAACTTCATGCAGACATGAGAAAGTCTTTGGGCTAATTCTGATGATGAAATCCACAAGACTTTCCCATGTTTACAGTTGTGGTTTGCTGCTCCTTAAGAGAAAGTTCTTCCCTCCTCTCATGTTTTCCACCCACCTAAGTTTCTTCTATAGTGCAGGTAGAATGATTATAATCCTTGGAAACGTGTGATTATAGCCTAGTGACTACACAAGTATAAGTGTATGCATCTGCATATCTCTGGATGGAGAATAACAAGGGAAATAATCTTCCTTCCATACTTAAAAGACTTTATTATTTTGTGTGTGTGTGACAGGGTCTTGCTCTGTCACTCAGGCTGGACTGCAGTTGTGAAGTCATGGCTCATTGCAGTCTTGACCTCCTAGGCTCAAGTGATCCTCCCACCTCACCATCAAACATGACCACCACATCAAGCTAATTCAAACAGTATTTTTGTAGAGACGGTCTCACTATGTTGCCCAGGTCAGTCTCAAATTTCTGGGCTTAAGCAATCCTCCTGCCTCAGCCTCCCAAAGTGCTGGGATTACAGGCATAAGCCATAGTGCCTGATATGTATTTTAAAAGTTAAAAACTTTGAACTTACACTGTGATTCTCTGTCTCTTAAAGTGCACATCTGAATCCTCTTTCAGATGTATTATTTACCTTGTTTACTAAGATTTCTCGTTTCCAAAATGTACATTTAATCTCTTTTCAAATGTATATTTTGCTGTGTTTACTGTTACTCCCCCATTGTCCAAATGCATATTTGAACCGCTTCTTAAATTTTCACATACCATCCAGTGAGTTTTGTTTAAGGCTATACTTGATAAACACATAAGATTCACTTGCAAGGTAACCAATTTACTTTAGAGAATTGGATACAGGCTGCTTGGGTTTGAATCCAAATCACACTACTGTGGGTGAACTATTTCAATCTGTGTTGCGATAGGTGAATGATTTCAATCTCTGTGCCTCAGTTTCTCCCTCTGTAAAATGGGGGTATAAAAAGAATGCCTACCTCATGGCATTCTTGTGTAGATTAAATGAGGTGGTATATATAAAGTACTTGAAATATTGCCTGGCAAGTGATAAGTACTGCTAGCTGTTATTTTGTAAAGTTAGGCTGGAAGAGAGGAGTTTCTTTTTTTTTTTTTTGAGACGGAGTCTCGCTCTGTCACCCAGGCTGGAGTGCAGTGGCCGGATCTCAGATCACAGCAAGCTCCGCCTCCCGGGTTCACGCCATTCTCCTGCCTCAGCCTCCCGCGTAGCTGGGACTACAGGCACCTGCCACCACGCCCGGCTAGTTTTTTGTATTTTTTTAGTAGAGATGGGGTTTCACCGTGTTAGCCAGGATGGTCTCGATCTCCTAGACCTCATCGTCTCGGCCTCCCAAAGTGCTGGGATTACAGGCTTGAGCCACCGCGCCCGGCCCAGAGGAGTTTCATACAGTGCCTTATGTCTGGAGTGAACCAGAATTTGGAGACAAATTTTGTGGGGATGGGCCTTAAATTCCTAGCTTGTGAAGTAGCACCTACACCAAGCATTGCTGTATTGCTGGTCTGTGTGTGGTATATACCTATGTTCTGAATTTCTCCTGCCGTTGCCCTTAGGCTGACTTGGCAATACTTTGATTAGATATTAGATACAAAAATATTTCCATTAGTGTCTCTTTCCGTTACTTACTGTCCCCTCTTCTTCCTCAGGATCAAGTGGAATGCTCTGCCTGTTTGATTCACTCTTTTTCTGTTGTGACCCTCCCTACAGCAGGGGAGTCTAACCTGCCTTAGTGACACCAGCTGCAACAGCGAGAGAAACATGAGGATTTAGGCTCAGTCTGCTTTATCTGAGACGCATGCTTTAGGTCAAAGGCCAGAGATTTGGTTTTTTGGTCAGAAGTATGTAAATGACTGATATGGTTTGCCTGTGTGCCCCCACCCAAATCTCACCTTGAATTGTAATAATCTCCACCTGTAAAGGGCGGGACCAGGTGGAGGTAATTCAATCACCGGCGAGGTTTCCGCCATGCTGTTCTCCTAATAGGGAGTAAGTTCTCACGAGATCTCATGGTTTTATAAGGGGTTCCCCCTTCGCTCTCATTCTGGTTCCTGCCACCTTCGTAAAGAGGTGTGCTCCACCGTGATTGTTAGTTTCCTGAGGCTTCCCCAGCCATGCCAAACTGTGAGTCAATTAAGTCTCTTTTCTTTATAAATTACCCAGTCTTGGGTATGTCTTCATAGCAGCGTGAGAATGGATTAATACAATGACGCAGCACTATCCCATATGATCTTGAGTGGTGCTTTTGGATTGTGGTAGAGAGTGCTGTATCCTTATAAAGGTGAATTTCTTTTAACAGAGCAGTGCGCACTCAGAATTTTGGTGAGTTCAGGTGATAATTTCAAGTTATGCAGATGCATCTAGTTCTGTTCCTAGCAAATACAGCTCCTGTAAAGTCTCTGGTTAGTCTTTTCACAGAAGGCTTGAGAGTGTATTACTCTGTGTAAAAGGTTTCACGATAGTTATAGATTTATATTGTTACTCTAATAAATATTGAAGAGATTAGTGCAGATGAATGATTATAATCCTGGAAATGTACGATTATAACATATTTAGGAGGAATCTACTATGTAGGTGATGTATCACATGCATAGCCCCAGAATTTATTGAGACTCTGTTTTAAAGATGATTGACCTCAAAGTGAAGTACCTCCTAAAAAGGGGGCACCTAGTGGCATTTACACTGATAGAGGAAGATGGCAACAAAGTCTTTTGCACTCTGTGCAAAAGATTATTTAAGGAGCTGTAATGCATGCAGATAGAGCCAAGGTAGTTACTTAATACTGAATCTGGCACCATAAGGCTTTCTGTAGGGCAAGACCCATACAAGGAACTGGTTCTTTCCATCTAAGATTTGATATCTTTGGAATGAAGAAATCTAAGTCCAAATCACTGGTCTGACAACATGTAGTAGTCTAGGATGGATCTTCACTTGGCTGACTGCTACATCAGCTCCTCATATACTGCCCCATTATACACTGTTAGGCTTTGTGGGTGTTCCCAGCATGAAAGAGCCTAGAGCTGGTACTCTCACTTTCCAGCTCTGCTCCTCTCCAGGCTGTCACAGTTCCTGCCCCCTCACTTGCTCTTCACACTGAGGTGATAAGTGACAGAGGTTTATTCTCACAAAGTGAAGACTTACTGGGTCTAGTAAATCTCTTTCTGGTGTTAGTGACCTGCTCTGTTTCCAGGCTGGCACTGACTAACACTGACTGATGGATGACTCTGACAGGGCCCATTGCAACCCCTTCATTAACCTGCTGGGCAGGCGTCATGTTTGCTTATAACTTTTGCCACTGGATATCTAGAGTCCTGAAAGTGTAAGACTCAGAATGAAAATGATTTGTTGGTTGTGCAGAGGGCCATGGTAAGCCCTGGGTGGCCAGAGATACCAGACTGAGGGAGCTAGTGTAAGAGGGATTGGGCATCTTGTTCAGGCCTTCTTGAGAGGGGATGCTTTGGGAGAGGGCCTTTAGCAATTTTTCTTTCTTTGCCTAGGTCTATCCTTGCAGAAGGAGTTTATTTTTTTTTGCTATTCCTTACCACCACTGTCAGCAGCAGCATCGTGTAATGTTTGACTTTTTGGCAGCTGAGCTGGTGTCATTCCTGAGCAGGTGCTAAGAGGACAGTGGTTAGAAGGCCTCAGGAAGCACCTAAATATCTATGATTTTAATTGAGAGACTTACTATCTATTTAATCTTTCTTTTCATAATATTTGGGTAACTGAAGATTATATTTCAAATATAATTCAAATATGCACTAAATTTCTAAAAGCCACTCTCCAGAATATGAACAGATTAACCTCTCATTAAATATCCAGGTAGAAACAAGGTGTCTTGGCTGGGTATGGTGGTGCATGCCTATAATCCCAGCACTTTGGGAGGCTGAGGTGGGCAGATTGCTTGAGTTCAGGAGTTTGAGTCTAGCCTGGGCAACATGGTGAGACCCTCATCTCTACAAATATATGAAAATTAGCTGGGTGTGGTGTGGCATATGCCTGTAGTCCCAGCTACTCAGGAGGCTGAGATGAAAGGAAGGCTGGAGCCCAGGAGGTCAAGGCTGCAGTGAGCCATGTTGATGAAAGGCCTCTTTTTGGAAAATCATCTGGTCAAAAGTTCCCATTTTAAAAATGGGGGAGCCATCGCCCAGAGAAGTGAAATGAATCACTCTAGGATACATGGCTGGTTAGTGACAGAGCTAGGAGATAAACTGGTTTCTTGACTTCCAGATTTTCTATGATGCCACAATGGGCTACGAACCAACTAGTTAATGAGGATTGGAGCCGTGATTATATGGCTGGGGTTCTCCAGTATAGCATCCCCACTTCCTCCCCTCCAGGTACATGGTAAGCAGAGAGCATCGCACCTGAGCAGCATTCTTACTCAGCTCAACAGCAATATCAGAGCCCGAGTTTCCCATTCCAATCACCAGGATGCGTTTTCCCTCAAATCCATCTGGATGCTTGTATTGGCGGCTATGGAAATATTGGCCTTTGAACCTCTCAATACCTTCAGGGGGAAGAAGAGAGAAGTCTGAACTCCAGAGCAACTATGTCAAGCTGATTTCAATAAAACTGCATTGTCAGCTTTTACTTTCTGCAGTCAATTTGTTTTGCCTCTTCTCTATAGGAGTAAAGCACATAAAGTTTAGGTACCAGACCAGGTGGGGCCTGTAATCCCAGTGCTTTGGGAGGCCTAGGCAGGTTGATTGAGCTCAGGAGTTTGAGACTAGCCTTAGCAGCATAGTGAAACCCTGTCTCTACAAAAAAATACAAAAATTAACTGGGCATGGTGGCGCATGCCTGTGGTCCCAGCTACTCAGGTGACTGAGGTGGGAAGATTGCTTGAGCTTGGGAGGTAAAGAATGCAGTGACCCCTGATTGCATCACTGTACTCCAGTCTGGGTGACAGAGTAAGACTGTCTCAACACCAAAAAATAAATAAATAAATAAAAAAACAACAACAGGACCAAAGGGGTTGATTTTGATTTCGGAGGCTCTGATAGAGACAAATGGTCATGAATACAGCAGGACCAGATACTGTCTTCTGGCTTCCCATTATACTATTTTGGACTATATAATGACGCTTGACACTTTAATATTGCATATTAGGCAGGGAGTGGTGGCTCAAGCCTGTAATCCTAGCACTTTGGTAGGCCAAGGTGGGCAGATCAACTGAGGTCAGGAGTTTGAAACCAGCCTGGCCAACATGATGAAATTCTGTCTCTAGTAAAACTACAAAAATTAGCCAGGGGTGGTCATGTACTTGTAATCCCAGCTACTTGGGAGGCTGAGGCAGGAGAATCACTTGAACCTGGGAGATGGAAGTTGTGGAGATTGCAGTGAGCCGAGATTGTGCCACTGCACTCCAGTCTAGGTGATAGAGTAAGACTTCATCTCAAAAAAAAAAAAAAAACCACTTATCAGATACTCTTAAATATTTCTTAAGCACATTATGAAGTGCTATTATAATTGTGTAATAGTTAGAAAACAATTTAGCAATCTTATTTTCCAAAAGTAAACAAAAAGTAAAACTAAAAACCAGGAACATAGGAGTTGGTTTCCATATTGTATAAGTCAGTGACTTGCTGGTGGTTAATCACAGACAAGCTTCTCTGTGTCCTTTCCTAGTTACTATTACACTTCCCACAAACATACGACTTTATAAAGGATTTGCCATTGATGGTGGGGTTGCTTGAAAGAATCTTGAGATTATTGGTTCTCAAAGCGTGGTCACATGGCCAGCAATATCAGCATTGCCTGGTGTTAGAAATGCAAATTCTCAGCCTCATGCCAGACCTACTGTCTTAGTTTGTCTTCTATTTTTAACAAAATATCTGAAACCGAATATTTTATAGTGGAAGGAAGTTATTTTGGCGCACAATTGTGGAGGCTGAGAAGTCAAGGTTGAACGGCTGCATCTGCTGAGAGCCTTCTTGCTGGTTTGGACTCTGAAGAGTCCCAAGGCAGCACAGGGCATTGCATGGTGAGGGAGCCAAGCATGCTAACATGCTAGCTCAGGTCTCTATTCCTCTTCTTATAAAGCCAGCAATTCCACTCCTGTGATAACCCAATAATCCATTAACCCATTTATCCACAAATGGCTTAACCCATTCATGAGGGCAGAGCTCTTATGACTCAATCACCTCTTAAAGGCCCCATCTCTTCATACTGCCCCATTGGGGATTAACCTCAATATGAGTTTTGGACAGGACATTCAAGCCATAGCACCTAGTAAATCAGAAATATGGAGGGTGGGGCATAGCAATTTGTGCTTTGAAAAGCCCTCCAGGTGACTCTAGTTGGGAACAATTGCTTTAGATGAGCAGGTCTTAATCCTGACTATTAAAATCACCTGAGCAAACTTTCATTGCTCTAACACTACTCCATAGTGTTTGAATCTTTTTGGGGGGGGGGTAGGTCCCCAGGCCATCAGGGATTTAGAAGCTCCCCAGGTGATTCTAACATGAAGCCTGGCCTATGAAGCACTATATTACCTATTTTCCTGAGGGCCTTGGGAAAGAAGTGTGTTCTCTGAGGAAAGACTTGGGTGGACCAGAACAGGTGGATGCAGGGTTCTATTCTTGCACTACTCTCCCCATCACTAACTTGCAGAAGCATTTCTTTCTAGGAGTGCTCCCCTTGTGTGTGAGAATGGACCTGTGGAAAAGGCTTGGTGTTTGACAGGGTAGAAAAAGGCCAATGCAGGCACATGACTAGAAGGGCCTCTCCAACAGAGAACCAGTTTGATGTGCATTCTCTAAAATTCTGCTGAGGACTTAGTGACTTCCAAGGAAGTTGGCTCAGATCTATGTGTGATGAAGACTCAGAGGCCGATAGAAACAAAGATGCTGTTTGGTGTCTTTCATCTTTTTAGCTCTATCTCAATCTTATTGAGCCAAGTTGTGCCTAGTTGCAGCAATGAATCCTGCCTGTCAATCTAAACTACATATAAAGTACCTGGAAACCTACTCCAAAAAGCTGGGAATCCCTGCGGGTCTCACCTGGAAATGACTTCAGTGGGATATGAGGTAGAAAGTGGTGGCCACTGCAAACCATAACTGCATCAAAGACAGCACTCTGCTCCTTGCCGTTGCTCTGAGTGACAACCTTCCATTGGCCAGAGGATGAGAAATCTGGACATTTTCTCACACTAAGGACAGTTGTCTTGAAGAAACAGAGAAGGCATCATTGAGAATTACTCCAGGATAACATGGGCCAAGTGTGTCCTTCTCATTGCTGCTTCATGCAAGAGGCCTGACTCAGCAGTGGGGCCAGTCTATTAAGGGTGTTGAATACTGAGTAAGGACTTGAGAGAGAAAAGAAAAACAAGTTCTTATGAAAACTGTCAGAATCCAGATGGAGTCACTAATGTTAAGAAACCCGAAAAATAGAAGTGGGAAAGGCCAGAGAGAGCAGGTTCTCATGGTGTGTGCCTGGTAACAAAAAAGACTACAAAAACCACCACCTTGCAGAAAGATCATCATCATCTTACACAAAAATGACTTCTATAAGAACATCTGCTCAGTAACTGTCCAATCTCTGACTGGCATCACCCTTGTTATTGCTCTTTATATTATTTATATAATTATTTGAAAACAATTATGTAATTGTATTTTTCCGCCATTTGAAAGCCTTCATCTTCCTTTAACTCCCTGAATACACACATAGTTTACCATGACATGTACATTCTCATTACAATGCTCTATTACCAAATAAGTTTCTTTTAAAGAACTTCTGTTTGTTATTTGATAGTCTGAACAAGGAAACAAACCAATAATTCAAGTTATCATGCAACTGGCATATGTTAGGAACGTTTTATGTAGCCACCTCTTTGTGGACTTTGTATTAGAGAAGATATTTCATGTAAAACACTTTGCAGAGTGCCTGACACATGGTCAGCATTCCACTGAATGATAGTTTTTAACATTTACTATTTTTAAAACAGAGTACATCATGTGAGCAAGACAGTTCGTGATCTCATTTGAATAAAAGGATTTATTGGTTCATTGGTTTTTTTAAATGTAGCTCACTGGAGGTCTGTTAATTTTTAAAATTGTACATAAATGTTTCATATCTGCTGGATTAAGAAACAATGTCAAGTGGAAGCAAAGTTGATAGTGCTAGAGGAATGGCATGCTTCTCATTTGCAAGTATTTTAGTCTTTTATATATTTCAAATTTTCAGATATTTTTCAAAATGCTGTGTTGGTAATTTTTAAGCTGTCTCAATTTAAAAATGTATATGGAATATTAGTAGAAATCTTGTGAAAGGGCTTTAAATATCTGGGTAATTTTCAGATGAGAGGAAAGATTTCAGATTGTAGTTCAAAGTAGTATATTAACTGAAGTGCTGCAGATCCTTGCTATTCAAAACGTGACTTGAGGACCAGGATCTTCAGTATCACTTGTGAGCTTGTCAGAAGTGCAGAATTTCAGAACTTACCCCATACCTATTAAATTAGAACCTGCATTTTTAACAAGATCTCCAGGTGATTCATGTCCACATTAAAGTTTGAGAAGCACTGGGTAGATTACATTGACAATCATAAGCAACAGGGCTTGTTACAGTTTGCCTGCTTCTCGAGTTGAGCCCTAACACCTATGACTTGCACCAACTCAGAGATCAATAAAGAGAAACTAGTCTTCCCAACCCCTCTCACTCTCCGAGAAACAAAAGCAGCAGTAACACCATAGCCAAGAGAAGTGACTCCCTTGCAACTCTAACATGATCTTTAAAAGAATGGAATAGAAGTTATATATCATAAGAGGGCAATATATTTGTTAAGTAGATTGATAGTTAAGTGTACAAAGCTACAAAACCTTCTGGTATACATAATCTGTTATTCACAAGTTCGATCTAGGAATTGGGGAAAAACTACATTAGGTAGAACTAGACGTTTTAATGGAATTTATACATACAAATTTTCATCAAAATTTACTATTATAAGTTGATATTATATAAACCTAGTATTAGAATTACTGAGAAAATGAAATGTATTAAAAAAAATAAGCCTCACTAACAGTTATTTATCCAGAAATGTTACTTACTTTGAGACAGGGTCTCACACTGTTGCCTAGGCTGGAGTGCAGTGGCACAATCACCACTTATTGCAGCCCTGACCTCCCAGGCTCAAGTGATCCTCCCTTCTCAGTCTCTCGAGTAGCTGGGACCACAGGTGGGTATTAACATGCCTGGATAATCTTTTAAAAAATTTTTTGGAGACAGATTTTCACCGTATTGCCCAGGTTGGTCTCAAACTCCTGGGTTCAAGTGATCCTCCTGCCTCAGCCTCCCAAAGTGCTGGGATTACAAACATGAATCATCACACCTGGCCAGGAAATGTGATTTATATTTTATTTTCTAAGCATAGGAGCTACTTCTCAAAGTATAGACTATTGATAAAAATTCAGCATGCTTAATGAAAATATTGTTTTTTGTTGATTGTTTTTGAGGAAGCACAGGAAAAGGTAATTCCAAGTGTATTGCAAAATGATCTGGCCATCTTTAGGTTGCAAGAGATTGCATTCAGAAAAAAATGATAAGTAAAAAGACTTTCCACAGCCTTCTAGTATGGACAGAGAGCAAGGAGTTTATTTAATACACGTCTAAGAAATCCCATTTCTATGAAGAAGCTAAGAAAACGAAACAGCAATTTAATTTTGGCATATGTCCTTTCAAGGCAAATGAAGCTAGGCATACTCAGTGGTAACAGATATTAGTTTAAATGAATTTTTGAGGCTGGGTGCAGTGGCTCACACCTGTAATCCCAGCACTTTGGGAGGCTGAGGCAGGTGAATCACTTAAGGTCAGGAGTTCGAGACCAGCCTGGCCCAAATGGTGAAACCTCATCTCTACCAAAAATACAAAAATGAACTAGGCATGGTGATGTGTGCCTGTAGTCCCAGATACTACGGAGGCTGAGGCAGGAGAATCGCTTGAGCCTGGAAGGCAGAGGTTACAGTGAGCCGAGATTGTGTCACTGCACTCCAGCCTGGGCAACAGAGTGAGACTCTGTCTCAGAAAAAAAAAAAAAAAAAAAAAAGTTTTGACATCAATATCATTCAAACCTTTAATAGATGACTTTCCTCTTCAATAAATGTATATAATCTATAATATCAAGCGTAATAACACTACTTTTTGGGTTTTATATCAGGTTGTTGTATTTCAACAAAAACTTAGAATGGGATACTTTATTCATAATCGCTTTCATTGTCAGAGTAACTTTTCTATTTAAATAGCTGAACTAATGTAGAGAAACCCATTTCCCCAAAAATACAATACCTGGAACTGAATATATTTTAACAGATCAAATTTTTTGGCAAAAATCCTGAAATATTCCAGAAGTTTAGAATTATGCAGGAAGTTTGGAAAATCTTCAGGCATTGGAAAGTCACTGAAACAGGACATTTCTTTGCTGGTGTTGGTAATGACAGATTGATAGATGCTTGCTTGGCCATCTTCCACCTTCTCCTGAAGGATCAAATAAAATAGTGATAATTACGCACTCAATTTTTTTGTTTGTTTTTTACTCTTCCTACATCTAACCCCTGGGTGATACAATTGTCTTTGGTTGCTGTGATGTGACGACAATGTTTAGGTGATGAGCGCAGTCTATGTGTTCCATCAATCATTCTGTGATGACACCAGTTTATTGCCTGCCTGTAACGTTCACTGTGAGGGGTAGGAGGAATGTGGCAATGGTGAGGCTGGGGTCACGGACAATTATTTTGGCACATTGCAAGATATTAGCATCCTGGGTCTCTACCTATTTAATGTTAGTCTTTGTGACAACCAGCTTGCTTCCTAAATTCCCCTTGGGAAGGCTGTATACAGCCACTAGCTCTTTAGAAACCAGTAAACCCTGGGACACCGGGCAGAGAACATAACAGAATTTCAGTATTCTAAAATGAGTACTTTTGGAGGAAGGGAGTTTGCACATTTTGACAAATTTTGATTTGAATCCCTTTACACAAATCAATCATTGTCAAGTGATTAAGGTGAGTAGCACTGATATCTTATTTATTTATTTTTTTTGGAGACGGAGTCTCGATCGGTCACCCAGGCTGGAGTGTAGTGGTGCGATCTCGGCTCACTGCAAGCTTTGCCTCCCAGGTTCACGCCATTCTCCTGCCTCAGCTTCCTGAGTAGCTGGGACTACAGGCGCCTGCCACCACACATGTCTAATTTTTTTTTTTCGTATTTTTTAGTAGAGATGGAGTTTCACCACATTAGCCAGAATGGTCTCGATCTCCTGACCGCATGATCCGCCCACCTCAGCCTCCCAAAGTGCTGGGATTACAGGTACCACCGTGCCTGGTTCATTTTTGTATTTTTGGTAAAGACAGGGTTTCTTTACCTTTTGGTTTCTTTACCACACCCATTTTGGCCAGGCCAGTCTTGAACTCCTTACCTCAAGTGATCTACCTACCTCGGCCTCCCAAAGTGCTGGGATTACAGGCGTGAGCCACTATGCCCAGCTTCTCTCTGTTTTTTTCATTCATTCATCATTTATTTTGTTTACTCATGCCTACTCTAGGACATTTTTTATGAGTAGTGTATTTATGCTGGTCTAGAATCAAGATTTTATTTATTTTGAGACAGGGTCTCATTCTAGTTGCCCAAGCTGGAGTGCAAGGTCACAATCTCAGCTCACTGCAGCCTCAACCTCCTGGGCTCAGGTATGCACCACCACACCCTGCTAATTTTTTGTATTTTTAGTAAAGATAGGGTTTTGCCATGTTGCCCAGGCTGGTCTTGAACTTCTGGACTCAAACAAATGGCCCACTTCAGCCTCCCAAAGTGCTGGGATTACAGGCATGGGCCACTGCACCTGGCCAGAATCAAGATTTAAGTGGTGACTTTGTTATAATTTCAAGTAATTTGGTAAAAGCTAATCAGGTTAAGGTATGCTAACTTTCTAGGTTGTTAGAATTTAGTATGGCATTATTATTAACTATACATATTAATATCCAAAGAGTTTGCACTAGAATGCAAGGGGGTTTCTGTCTCATATACAAGGATATAATGATCTGAACTCTGTATAAACAAATAATGGTAGGGTGTTTTTATTTTCACACACTGGCTTTAAATTGCATAATACTAAAGTCAAACTGATGTGTAAACTATTTCTGGATGTTTCAGTATGATTGAATATAATGTCATTGGCAAGACAATGAGTTTCTTAAGTTCTCAAAGTGGGAAATATTTTATGAAGCAAAAAAGACTATTTTTCTCAAGACCAGATAATTTTTTTTTTTTTTTTTTTAGACAGGGTCTCACTCTGTGGCCCAAGCTGGAATGCAGTGGCATGATCATGGCTTACAGCAGCATCAACCTCCTGGGCTTAAGTGATCTTCCCACCTCAACCTCCCAAGTAGCTGGACCACAGGCATGTACCACTACACGGGCTAATTTTATTTATTTATTTTTTTTGTAGAGATGAGGTCTTAACTATGTTGCCCAGGCAGGTCTAAACTCCTGAGCTCAAGCAATCCACCCACCTCGACCCCCAAAAGTGCTGGGATTACAGGCATGAGCCACTGCGCCCAGCCCCAAGACCAAATAATTTTATGAGTAGTATAGAGTAGAGATAAATAGGAGGGTTCTGGAGTCAGACTGACTGGGTTGATGTCCTAATTCTGCCACCTTTAATGGCTTCGTGACCATGAGCAAGTTACATAGGTCAGTTTCCTCATTTTCCTCTATAAAACCTGGCTCACTAATAACTTAAACATGCAACAATTGTTCCAAGGCTTTAATGAGAGTGAATAAAGTACTTAGCAGAATGCCAGGCTCAAAATACATACTTAAGAATATTGATCTCTTTTCTATTATTGGCCACTAGAGTTAAGTTTACTAAGCCAGCCACAGTTATGAATCAGTTAAACTAAGACAGTTACATTACAGCCAAAATGCTAGTTTTTAAAAGACCCAACAATTTGGCTTAAAAATGTGGTTGGCTCCTCTATCAGGTCAATTTTAAGGGAATTTTGAGTGATGAGAAGAACTGATTTGATGT
Source organism: Piliocolobus tephrosceles (assembly GCF_002776525.5). Taxonomy (NCBI): domain Eukaryota; kingdom Metazoa; phylum Chordata; class Mammalia; order Primates; family Cercopithecidae; genus Piliocolobus; species Piliocolobus tephrosceles. The sequence goes on along the minus strand of NC_045434.1, from coordinate 27,868,087 downwards.
CTGAGGCCCTACGGTAATCTTAGGGCCGGGGCAAAACTTGCCTTTGGGAGGTTTTATTTTACTTGTGTAGTCTGTCAGCAAACAATAATGACTTCACGATTCTTTTTCTGAAGATCAAGTGATAATCCTTTCTTTCTTTCTTTCTTTTTTTTTTTTTTTGAGACAGGATTTCACTCTTGTTGCCTAGGTTGGAGTGCAGTCTCATGATCTTGGTTCACTGCAACCTCCCACTCCTGGGTTCAAGTGATTCTCTTGCCTCAGTCTCTTGAGTAGCTTGGATTACAGGTATGCACCAGCACGCCCAGCTAATTTTGTATTTTTAGTAGAGGCAGGGTTTCTCCAAGTTGGTCAGGCTGGTCTGGAACTCCCGACCTCAGGTGATCTGCCCCCGTCAGCCTCCCAAAGTGCTGGGATTACAGGCATGAGCCACTGCGCCCTGGCCAAGTGATAAACTTTTATTGTTGGGTTAATTGGTAAATAGCAGCTAAAAAAAACCCCTTGTCTTTATATGTGCTTCTTTCTACATATAGTTTGCTAAAGTAGGTGTCTGTGTATTTAGAGAAATCTGGGTAAAATTGGCCTAGTTTTCCTAGTTATGAAGAGATGATTAACATTGATTTAATAGACAAGTATGTATCAAATACTTATCCTGACCAGGGCCTGGGCTTGGAGTTAGGGATAAGATGCTAACGGTACAAACATAGTTTATATCTTTATGGAGCTTATTGTTATATTGAATTAAAATGCACTTGAACTTTGGAGACGTGAAAGTGGAGACAGAGGGTTTATTGTCAATCAGGAGGACAGACACACAGTTTTCAAAACTGATAAATTTAACTCATATTAAGTACTCGTACTGCCTGGATAATATGGTTAAGCATAAATATAGATAGTCTGAATTTCCTTATGTATAGAATTTGCCATAATTTTTTTAACATAAATGATCATATAATAAAGAATTCTTCTAATATAGAATTTTCAGAATGTCAGAAAACTCTAGCAAACCAAGTCGATTTAGATAGCACTTATTTAGAATTTATGATCTTTTGATCACGATCTGAATTGAAGTTTATGTTTGACTTCATGACAATAAAAAGGTTGTAAACTGAGTTTAAGGAAGATCATAAGGGTAATATTTAATCTACTCAAGGGAGCAAATTTATAAAGCAGAAACAGATTCACTTATTGTAAATGTGAATTACAAAAACTTACAAATTAAACTTTTTGTTTGTGAAACATCATTATATTGACCCTTACCAATCAATAATTTTGCTTTCATGGGTAGTTATCATAAGCAGTTAGAAGTAATAAAATGCTTTTCTTTAAAAATATTCTGTGATTCTGTCATTTCACTCTTTCAGATGGACCTTACATCTATGTGCTCCATTACCTTCATTGAATATGATTGAAACTCTTCTTCCTTGTCCTACAGTTAGAGGCAAAACTGCAATTCTCAAATGCCAGTCAGTGGACCAGTCAGTGGACCAGTCAGTGGACCAGTCAGTGGACCAGTCAGTGGACCAGTTGCATTAGAAGATGGGTCCAGATGTGTGGTGGCACAAGGCTGTAATCCCAGCTACTCAGGAGGCTGAGGTAGGAGAGTCACTTGAAGCCGGGGAGTGGAGGTTGCAGTGGGCAGAGATTGCACCAGTGTCCTCCAGACTGGGCGACAGAGTGAGACTCCATCTCAAAAAAAAAAAAAAAAAAAGGCCCAGATTCCGTATTTTAGAAGTGCTCCCTAGCTGCTTCTGAACAATGAACTTTGTGAACCACATCTCTGTTAGAGTATTGCTATCTTCTGTCATCTTTCATTAGGCTGGTGTCCCCCTTGATCGCTGGCCTCGATCACTGATAGAGACCCCTAATTAAGCTCCCTGGCTCAGGTATTTCCCACCTTTTTTTCTGCTGCTTTCAGGGTAAAGGGTATACACTCATTGGCAATCTGTTTGGAATGTTGGATCTTGGGGGAACCATATTGTAAGAGAGAAAATGATATTTCAGATTGAACTTAGAGGAAGAAAATCAGGATTGAGATATGTCTAGAGAGTATTACAAGAAAATTAAAATAACTAAACATATACATCTGGAAAAGGAGGAGGTCCAAATATTAAAAGAAAACCCACAGGAAAAAAAACAACTATATATGGTAACTCCCACGTGACTACAAGGTATTAGGAACAATAAAGGAAACAGCGAAGGTTAGTGACTGAAAGATGATCATGTTTTCCTCTATCAATACTTCAGCAAGGTTATTAAGTGTGAGAGCTCCAAAATCGTAAACCCTCATTTTTTTCCCCACCACCTATGTTCCCCTGAGCATATTCTTTATCTGAAAACTGTTTCTTCTTAATATGTAAATAAAGGTAATCATAATACGTACTTCCTAGCAGTATTGGGAAGAAAAGAAGGTGATGCTTGCCAAGTGCTTCCAATTGCTAGAAACAGAGCTAAAAATATATGCTGATTACCTACCTGTCCCATGGTCCATATATGCCACTAGGAGGTGCTGGAGAGTTTGGAAGAATTCTGTATTGTCTGGGTTGGGCATAGGACGATTCTTAAATTTACTTATTTATTGTTAATTTATCACCACCAAATATGTTAAGTAATCTTAGAAGGATTTGTGTAAATACAAAAACTAATAACCCATTTTAAACATTGCTTCTGGATGGTAGAGTAGTGAAGAGGCAAAGTTTCCCAGGGAAGAGCGTGGGGCTCCCAGCAACCTTCCTGAAACTCAGTCACCTGGTAACCAAAACCCTCACATAGCCCTCCTGCAGGCAGCCTGTGAGATTTTGCTTATTTTATGTTTCACTCTGAAGGGAGACTCTTTGACTTCATTGAGTGGAGACAATAGTTTACATTCCTCTATTGGATATAGTTTTAAGAGGAATTTGAAATGTGATACTGTCACAAGTTCCACAGTTATATACTTAACCTTTAATATTCGGTAAAGCCTAATTATTCAGGTTTTAATCCAGTTTTTCTAGTGAATAGGAAGGTATCTCTAGTCTGAAATTTTAGATAATGGCAATAGAATAGTTGGAGAAATATTTTACTGAAGAAAATACCTTCCTAGAATTCATCAAATCATATTGTTGGCAGACTATTCAAGCTAACTCTCATCTCTTTTGCTGACAATGAGTCCGTGGGATGTGAGCTTGCAAGGATTTTGGTATACTGGGGGAGGGAGGTTGTGGAACCAATCTCCTGCATATACCAAGGAACAACTGTAATTTCTACATTTCTTGTTTAGGTTAAGAATCTACCGGCTGGGCGCGGTGGCTCATGCCTGTAATCCCAGCACTTTGGGAGGCTGAGGTGGGAGGATCACAAGGTCAGGAGATAGAGACCATCCTGGCTAACACGGTGAAACACTGTCTCTACTAAAATTACAAAAAATTAGCGGGGCGAGGTGGCAGGTGCCTGTAGTTCCAGCTACTTGGAGGCTGAGACAGGAGAATGGTGTGAACCCAGGAGGTGGAGTGTTCAGTGAGCCGAGATCGAGTCACTGCACTCCAGCCTGGGCCACAGAGGGAGACTCCGTCTCAAAAACAAAAACGAAAACAAAAAACTCCCAACTGAAGTCTACATGTGAACCTAGAGTGGACAAAAATATCTTTGGTTAAGACAGGAATGACCACATTATATCACCATCCCAGGAAAAGCTAAAATGATGTTAATGACCAGGTTTTAATAAGAAATGAATGTGATTTAAGCTGTTTTCCTTTTTGCAAAGCTACCTGTCTTACAGAAGAATACATTTCTCCCTTCTCCATCATTAACTCTGAGTGTGTTTAGATACTAGAATGATCAGATTTTTAAATTAGGTGTTTGTGTAACAATTACCAAACTTGTCTTACAGGATTCATTTGAGATATTTATTAAAAACTCCCAGAAGATTTTGATTCAGTAGGTCTGGGATGGTGCCCACGAATCAATTATTATTATTATTATTATTTTGGTGGCAGGTTTGTTTAACCAAAGGAATCAATATCTTTAAGAAACTGCGTGGCTGGGAATGGTAGCCTGGGCGACAGAGTAGGACCCTGTCCCAAAAAAATATTAAAAAGAAAAGAAACCCTCTAGGTGTGGTTTATGGTCATATGTAGTTGAGAAGTCTAATGTTGAATGTTAAAAAAGATCCCTGTTGGCATGAGATTAAATTTGAACTGACAAAGCACGTGCAGGTCCTGGATCACCTTGCCATCCTCCTAACTAATCAGCCTGCAATGAGAGCCCTTTGTATGGTCTCTGCTGATATGAGTTTGATTTTCATGTAGTCAAACCTTTTGCTCCCATCTGGAATATTCTTAAGTGTTTTAATATCTCAGAGATACCTGATTACATAATTAAACTTTTGAACGTAAACTTTTGTTTAAGCTTTTACATATGTGTTTTAATATCTTAAAACACACGTGTTTTAATATCTCAGAGATACCTGATTACATAATTCTAAAGTCATTGCTTTTGGGTTCTGAATGTAAACTTTTTGTTTAATTGTTGTAAGTCAGGGCTTATCTGTTTAGAAGTCATAGAGGCCCTGGTTTGAAGGCCAGTTTCTCCAGTTGTGTGGCCCTGGCCATCTCACTTAACCTACCTCACTTTCAGTTTGCTCATCTATAAAATATATAGTTATTGTTAGTAGCTAACATTTATTGAACTCTATTATGAGTCCCAAACTTATCTAAGTTATTTATATGAATTATCTCCCTTAATCTTCAAAATAGCACTACGAGATAATCACACTTTCCTGTTATATCCATTTATAATTGAGTAAACTGAAACACAGGATGTAAATAACTTGCTCAAGATCTCACAGTTAGAAGGTGGTAAGCTACTACCTATTGAGAGGTTGTGGGAAGGAATAATTATAAATCCTTATAGCTGTCTGTCTGCGCAACTTTCTAATTTTTATACAAATTGTGAAGGACAGCGATATGGGTTGACTCTGTGTCCCCATCCAAATCTCATCGTGAATTGTAGTTCCCACAATCCCCACATGTCATGGGAAGGACCGGGTGGGAGGTGATTGAATCAAGGGGGCAGCTACCCTCATGCTGTTCTCATGACAGTGAGTGCGTTCTAATGAGATCTGATGGTTTCATAAGGGGCTTTTCCCCCTTTGCTCAGCACCTCTCTCTCCCATTGCCATGACTGTAAGTTTCCTGAGTTCCTCCCCAGCCATGTGGAACTGTGAGTCCATTAAACCTATTTCCTTTATAAATCACCCAGTCTCAGTATTTCTTCACAGCAGCGTGAGAATGGACTAATACATACAGCTAGCATTGTCAATATTTGGTTTGATTAATAGAATACATTTAATTAATAAAACATATTTGACAAAGAGTTTCACAGCAGTTATACTAGAATGTCATTGATAAAGCTCAGTAAACAAACATGGTTCATTTGTCAGAAAAATAGCAATGATAAGAGCATGTTCTCTAAAGAAGCATTTGGTTCAATAATTGAAGCAGAAGTGATATCTTGAAGAATCCCTGTTACTTCTATTTTTGTAAAATGTTCTGTAATATTAGTGTATTACAGAATGACAAAAGTATGGGCTGTAAGACAATTGCTGAATCCAAAAGAAGACATATTTTACATGCCTGGGTCAGCTACCTGGGTTGGGTTACTATTGACCAGGGGAGAGATGCCAGCCTATGACTTCAGTTCCATTATGGCCACGTCAATAAACAGAAATAAAATCTGATCAAAGTTGTTTAATAACTTCTCAATATGGCCCATCAGTAACCGTGATTCACCCTGAAATAACACAACCTGTTCAAGACCCAAGAAAATCTCACTTACTTTGAACCTCCACACTCCTCCAATATCTTCAGTTCTCTCAAAGCAAGTGGGCTCAAGTCCCTCATCCACACAGCACTTCAGAGAAATCAGGCCACTGACCCCAGCTCCTATCACAGCTACCTTCTTTGCCATCAGTTCCTGTCAAGGAGTTGATCAATCGACATTACTTAACTGGGTGGGACAACAGGTAAGAGAATCCTTATGATGTAGTCAGGTAGTTGGCTTTAAACATTGTAGCAGTGGTAATTTAATAAGCAGCACTATTGAAGAAAGAGCCAGTCAAAAATCCTGCTCTCTTCTTGCCTTTGAGAAAAGCTGAGTTGTCTTATGGACTTTGTTGCACACCTTGCTTACATCTAGCTTTAACATTTAAAAGCGACGCATTCAACAAAGCCAGTCTATGCAGTAACATACTAGGTATGTGAGCCAAATTTCCAGCTAGAGTTCTGAGCTTTTCCTTTTCAGCTGCTTTCCCCAGCAATCAACCTTACCTTTGTTTTTGCCTTTTGGCACCGTCTCTTGACAGAATAGTTTTCTCCCTTGGTTGTGTGCTGGGAGGCAGTTGGAAGTGTTTTTAAGAGTAGGAGGTGGCTGTGAGAAATGGGAGGAGCTCTGTCTCCTCCAGCATTCTTCCAGGTGAAGCTCCAAAGACTTAGCTAGGAGTCCTAGAATTAGGCAATAGGTGCATGTTCTGAGGTCAACAGTAGTGATGCAATATCTTTACAGTAACAGCATATACTCTTACACAGTAGCAACATCTACTCTTATACATACAGATAGTTTAAAAATCCTTTTTATAATGATGTAATAAATATTCACAAATGAACATACAGGGATAAATAACAAGAAGGTTAAGATTACTCCTCACCACCCAGAGGTAACTGCTGTTGACGTTTTGGTGTATTCTTCCACCTATTTATAGATATACACACACACAAACAAAAGTGCAATAGCAGTCTAATTTCCAACTTGATTTTTTAACTTTCCAGTATATCAATACTGTGCACCTATAGCAGGATTTTTCATGGTTGCATGAATCTCATTTAGTTGGTGGTTTAATTCTCTAACAAATACTCAGTTCTTATAGTTAAGCACTATTTCTGGCAGATTACCATGCCTGGATGAACAAGACAGATTATGTCCCTGATCTTATGGAATTCACATTTCTGTTCTGGCTTAGTTTTTTTTTTTTTTTTTTTTTTTTGAGACGGAGTCTCGCTCTGTCGCCCAGGCTGGAGTGCAGTGGCCGGATCTCAGCTCACTGCAAGCTCCGCCTCCCGGGTTTACGCCATTCTCCTGCCTCAGCCTCCTGAGTAGCTGGGACTACAGGCGCCCGCCACCTCGCCTGGCTAGTTTTTTGTATTTTTAGTAGAGATGGGGTTTCACCGTGTTAGCCAGGATGGTCTCGAACTCCTGACCTCGTGATCCACCCGTGTCGGCCTCCCAAAGTGCTGGGATTACAGGCTTGAGCCACCGCGCCCGGCCTCTGGCTTAGTTTTCACAGACTTGATGATTTCTGGGTCCTAGCATACTGTGTTCATCTTTTCCTAGATTGCTCAACCTGTTCAGACTCATACCTTATTTTGATTTTTCTGCCTGTGTGTATGGTGGCTTGGATGAACCTAGTGGGACTTCTAAGATCTTTCTGTCCACTGCTCTCTTTTTGCCTTGATATAGAACTGAATAATTACCTTTGCTAACAATTTCAGTTATTAGCATACTAAGGAGACTAGCAAGCCCTTGTATACCTTATGAGTCTAACTGATGAGGTAAGGAACTTTATTCTCCAACCCGAAAGACCAGTTTCTCTAAGGACTCTGAGACATTTTACATAAATTTATTCAATAAATATTTACTGAACACTTCCTACATGCCAGAAACTTTCTAAGTACTGCAGGTACAGCAATGAATAAAAGAGACAAAACACTGCCCTTGTGAAGTTTCTTTGCAGCTGAGGGAGCCAGACAGTCCATCAATAAAACAAGTGGTGATGACCACTATGGAGAAAAAACTGGAAAGGAAGGTCTGGAGTGCAAGAGTGAAGAGTTGTTTTATAATGTCAAATAAGATGTTCTAGAAAAACATTTTCCCTGAAATTTCCCAAAATAAATTTGGTCGTGATAAAAGGCCTTCTCTCTGTAATAAGTGCAGCAACTCTAAGACAACACTAACAGATACAACAAAAGTGATGATCAATGACTAAGGAACAAAAGAGCTGAACACATTTCTCAGTTAAAATGAAAAAAAGGTCAGGCACAGTGGCTCATGCCTGTAATCCCAGCAGTTTGGGAGGCCGGGGTGGGGTATTGCTTGAGCCTAGGAGTTCAAGGTCAGCCTGGGCAACATTGTGAGACTTCATCTCTACAAAAAACAAAACAAAATCAGCCAGGCATGGCAGCATGCACTTGTAGTCTCAGCTACTTGGGAGGTTGAGGTGGGAGGATTGCTCGAGGCCCTGGAGGTCGAGACTGCAGCAAGCTATGATTGTGCCATTGTACTCCAGCCTGGGTAACAGAGTGAGACCCTGTCTCTAAAAAATAAGTACACCAACATGGCACATATATACATATGTAACAAACCTGCACGTTATGCACATGTACCCTAGAACTTAAAGTATAAAAAAAAAAAAAAAAAAAAAAAAAACAGTGATTGTCCCTGGGTAAAGGACTTTGGATAAAAAAAAAAAAAAAAATAATAAGTACAAAGGATACAAAAGAAAAATTTTAAAAGAAAAACAACTTCATTGACAGTCAGGTACACATTTTGTTAATAACCTGTTAACAATTCTCCAACTTTATCTTTGCAGTGTCTTCTCTAGTTAGTTATATTGATGGAAGCCCTGTTAAAAATAATTGTGCCTGACCGTCATATAGAGAAATGAAAATACCGAGGTATAGAAGCAAGTTTTAAACTGACTGAACCCTTAAAAGATGATTCAGGCAGATGGCTTAGTTCTCCTCCAGGGATAACCGATGTGGGGATATTAATGCCCTTTTGTGTCAACTAAACATACATCTGTGTTCATGGTAGCATGCATCAACTGAGAAGCAGGCATCTTCTAGGCACTGGCACCAGCTGAGAAGAACCAGTTTGCTTTATAGAGTTAGCCTTGACTGACAAATGGTGTATCCATAGATGAACCATAAAGCACTTTGGCCAATTTTCTATTAGTAGACCTTTAAGTTCTTTGTAAGCTTTTGCTGTTATAAAAATGCTGTGTACGTAACCTAATCGTTTTCTCAGGATAAATACCTAAAAATGAGGACTGTTTAGTGAAAGTGTTTGCACATTTTTAAGCTTGCAGAGCTCCTCAGACTTTAATGTGCAAACGAAACACTTGGAGATCTTGTCAAAATGCAGGTGGGATTTAATGGATACGAGGTGGGCTTGAAATTGTTTCTTGCAAGCTTCCAAGTGATGCCAGGTGTATCCTTAGACCGTATTTTGAGTTGCAAGTTTCTAATATGCTTTGCTAAGTTGCCTTCTATGAAGTAGATATGTTTTAATAGTATCTTATGTTTACAAAGTGTTTTAAGTTGTAAAAATACTTTCACATATGTTAATTCATTTACTAGTTCAGGACCATAGGCCTTACCACCCATCTATCTTTTTTGCATGTGGAAATAAACTTGGCTTAGCTACCAGAGAATTTAAGAATAACCAAGATGGCAATGAACTCCTTAAAGCCATGTCACATAAGGGGCCACTGAAGAAACTTCTGATGCTTAGCCTAGAGGAGATGTTGAAAAATCCATGATAATTGCCTTCAAGAAGGTTGCTATATGGAAAAGGTCATACAAGCCTATTTTGGGTAGAAACAAAAGTCTCTCTGGGACTACATATGTCAATGTTACAGAAAAACTGAGTTTGTCTCAATGTGAGGAAGAACTTTCTAGCCAACCATGCTGTACAAATATAGAGTGAGATGTTTTGTAAGGTAGTGAACTCCCTATCACTGTAAATATTGAAACAGGTTAGATGACCACTTGTTAGTGGATAAGAGAGGAATTCAGGCAGCATGTGAAAGAGGAGTAATGTCACTAACTGCAAGAATCTAGAGTCTGAGATGTGAAATCTTATCAATTAATGTTTTAGGATAGGCGTAAAAATGCTGAGAAGTCTTTGGATTTGAAAGTACTCTGGTTACTATAGGAGAATAAGAGGGTGTTGGCCCCCTTCACCCCTCTACATGGTTAGGGATCCCATAGTCACCCCCCTGAAACATTCTTGGATGAGTCCAAGCTCCCTTAATTGTGTATACTATTATGAGAACAATATACATATCAGCCCTGGTATCTCCTGCTCCTTTTTTTTTTTTTTTTTGTGCTGACCATTTACTGGGACTTGACTGACCAGGGCTTGTAAGGATGGACACAAAACTTCAAGTCTTTCGTCATGAAAGGATTGATTCAAAGTAAATATTCTAAAAATTATGTCAAACACTAATGAATAAGTGACATTTACCAATAGTTTATAAGAGAATCATTTTGGATGAACAATTTTCATTTCACAAAAGAAATTGCTCATATCCTAAAAAGACACCTCTCCTTAAGCAGGAAAACAAAAGCCCAACAAAAGTCAAGCCATGCCCATGGCACAGCCCTAATGTTAGTTTTAGGGAGGAAAATGCCAACACTGAGACATACAAAAGTATTTGAGGAGAATTACATGTTATTAAATTTGTCCTAGAACCCGGGGGAGAGTTCAGGGAAAGAAAACAGCTGGTATATTTAAGAAAAATCTAAATAGAAAATATTACACATGAGAGCAAAATAGTCCATTTCTCTTAAGAAAACCAATAAATACTCACAAACTTTCATTTTTAGGTTTTCAACAATTTTTTTTTCATATTCGTCCAACTGCCACCCCAAAATCCAACCAGTCAGCATGACAATTAAGGTGACAACAGGTCCAGTTGGCCAAACTCCCTGTTCACCCTTGAATGTTTTTCAAGCCAATGAGGGTAACATTTGTGGTAGCAGGAGCCAGAGTCAAAGGAGAATCATTTCTCTTCACTCACGAGGAAACCTCCCTCTTGAGAATCTTCGGAATTTTTCATGGGAAGGCATCTCAGTGTTTGTGTGCACGCTGCAGCCCCACAACTGTGAAGGTGGCAGCTGTCAGTTTCTCATAAACAAGGAACATGAGAGCAGCAGTGAGGACTGTCTGCAGCAGTTTGGCTTCCAGGCCTCTGTAGAGTCCCAGTATTCCAAAATGCCTTACTCTTTGGTGAAGAAGATAGAGAATATTCTGAAGACTTCCCAATGTTCTGTTTTCTGGGTTTAGTCTATGACGCCCAAACCTCAGAATTGACTGTACTGTCTGCATGGGATAGGTGAGCGTGGTGGCAGTCGCTTTGGCTACTGCACCAATGATGAACACACCCAAGGAAGAAAGCTTTATCCGTTTCTTTAAAAGCTGCCGTTTTAAACCTTCATAAAACATGAACTGGATGGCAAGATTGAAGACAAACAGCAATGAGGGAAATGTGACATTCCATAAAGCCGAGATTCCTTCATCTCCAATGATCTGATGAAAAGCATCAATGATACCTTTGTAGTTCATTGGTACAATGTCTTCATTCCTAAATTTTGCCCCTTGCAGCTTCAGTCTGGTGTTTACCCCAGAGTGGAGTTGTTAGCAACACGTTAACTACTCCTGCAACAAACCCAACTACCAGATCTTTTCCAGTGGTAGAACGTTGACCTTTGACCCAGACTGCTTTGAGGCTATTAAAAGTGTAGAAATAGACAAAATTGGAGCAACAGAGACTGGAAATCACTGGAAACCACCCTCGATATGGTGCCAGGAGTCCTTCCTCTTTAATGATCTCCAGGAGCACCATGTGTGTAGTTTTGGATTTTCTTTTCTCATCAACCTGAAGTCAAAGTCTAGCTGTATCCGGGGGAAAAAACTGTCATTGCTGTCACGCTTCCGGCTCTGGCCACAGCGTGGACCAGGCTTTCGTAGGACAGCACGGAGGCCATTGGTGCAGCTCCTCGAAGACCCAGCCACACTTTTGCCACAGATGCCGCAGCCAGTGGAGTTAGGAAAGGCTCCTCCTTCATTTTTAACTTTCTGTTACATATTGCAACAGAAAACTCCTTAAAACCATGTTGTACTTTTTGAGAAGCACAGAGTTGTGAGGACAAGTTGTCTCATTAAGTTGCCTTACGCCTTAGAGAAATAACAAACCAACAAGTTCTCATTAAGTTGCCTTACACCTTAGAGAAATAACAAACCAAACTGGTTTTCTTTTCCCTTGCCCATGACTCAAGTTTCTTTTTTTTTTTTTTTTTTGTATGAACTCATCTGCATTTCCTGTGTGACGTATATAGTTCAATAACTTCTGTGTGTCCTCTGTATATTTTTGGGACAGTTCTTTTCAAAAATAATCCCTCCAAAGCTTCTGAATCAAGAGTGGACTGAGCAAGCACATTTGCTACCCCTTTCAAAAATCTCGTTAAAGTGGTAAGAAAGTTATACAGAAGGACTAAATCCATGACAGCTGAGAAAGGGGAAGTGTTCTGTGCATCAGATTTTTAAAAAGCAGTTCGATTGTGATATAATTCATATACTATAAAATACATCAATTTGAAATGTAAAATCCAGTGGTTTGGAGTATATTCACAGAGTTGTACAATTATCATCACAATCAACATTAGAACATTTTTATCACCTCCCCAAGCCCCCCCAAAAAACTCCTGTATCTGTCAGCAGTCTCTCACCATTTTGCTTCAAGCTCCCCTCACTCCCAGCCCTTGTCAACCACCAATTTACTTTCCACCTCTATAGATTTGCCTATTCTGAAATTGTATATAAATGAAATTATACAAATTTTTTTAAATTGGATTCTCTCAGTGTAACGTTTCCAAGGTTCACACATAGTACAGCATGTATCAGTGGTTCATTCTGTTTTTATTGTTCAATAGTATTTTATTATATGAATACCATGTTTTATTTATCCAGTCATCAGCTGATAGACATTTGGGTTGTTTCTACTTTCTGGCTGTCATGAATAATGTTTTTATCTAAGTTTGTATACAAGTTTTTGTGTGGACGTATGTTTTCATTTTTCTTGGGTATATATTTAGTGGGATTGCTGGGTCATATGGTAATTCTATCTTTGGCATTTTGAGTAACTGCCAAACTGTTTATAAAGCACATTTAACAATTTTTATTCTCACCAGTAATGTAGGAGGGATCCAGTTTCTTGACATCCTCTCCAACTCTCTTTTTGGTTATACTCCTTCTAGTAGATATGAAGTGGTATCTCATTGTGGTTTTGTTTACATTTTCCTATTATTGACTATCTGACTGATGATACTGACCAGCTTTTAATATACCCATTGGCCATTTGTATATTTTCTTTGGATAAATCTATTTAGAATCTTTGCCCATTTCGTGTTCCTACTGAGCTGTGAGAATTCTTTATATATTCTATATACAATTCTCTTATCAGATGAATGAGTTGTAAATATTTTCTGTCTTTCAAGGTATTGTCTTTTAACTTTCTTGATGGTTTCCTCTGAAGTACAAAAGTTTTAATTTTGATAAAGTACATTGTATTGTTTTTATGTTGTTTGTGCTTTTGGTATCATATCTAAGAAGTCTTCACCTACCCGTGGACTAGATTTCAATGAAATTTCTGAAATACGGAATTTGCATGGGAGCATCTTGAAAAACCAGAGTAGAAACCGTGCCCCAGAACAGATGAGAGAAGCCTGGAGCAGAGATGGGAGGTATTCTTACCAGTAGAAACTGTGAGAGGCTCCATAATCACTACCATTTAGGTAGTACTTATTTACCAGGCACTAAGTGTTACCTAGATTAAGTTGGTTATTACCACAATGTTAATGAAAAATAAATCTTGTTAACTACATTTTTTTCAGTGATAAAGTTGATACCCAGAATAATTAAGTAAAATGCTGAAAACACAAGAAGAAGGGCTTTAAATCTAGGCCATCTATGCATGACATGCTCTTAATCACTGTATCAAATGAACTCAGAGGAAGCATGTGTGGGAAGAGGAGTAGGTTGTGGGATGTTAATCCAAGTAATTAACTAAATGAGAGCTTATGTAACAGCTGGGATTATTTTTCTTCCTTCATGCTTCCACTCATCACCTCCCAGCACGGGGATTGGGAGCAGGAGTATTTGCCTCCAGAATACGTTCTAATTAACAGAGGAAAATTCAAAGTCATATGTATGATTCAAGACATTATATTATCACAACAATTTATTAAAGCATATGCATTGCTGTTCAGCTTGCTTTTTTCTTCACAGTTGTTTTTGTGAGATCTATTTTCCAATTTAAGCAACTTTATTTTATTCTTATTATTTGAAAATGTCCCTCATATAAACATACTATAATTCATTTAGCCCTTTCCCATTGGTATTTATATTCTTTCCATTTTTTCTAATACAAACAACACAAAAATATTATTATTATTATTATTATTTTTTTGAGACGGAGTCTCGCTCTGTCGCCCAGGCTAGAGTGCAGTGGCCGGATCTCAGCTCACTGCAAGCTCCGCCTCCCGGGTTTACGCCATTCTTCTGCCTCAGCCTCCCGAGTAGCTGGGACTACAGGCGCCCACCACCTCGCCCGGCTATTTTTTTTAATTTTTTAGTAGAGACGGGGTTTCACCGTGTTAGCCAGGATGGTCTCTATCTCCTGACCTCATGATCTGCCCGTCTCGGCCTCCCAAAGTGCTGGGATTACAGGCTTGAGCCACCGCGCCCGGCCAAAAACATTCTTGTACTTGTTTACTTGTGTACCAGTCTTGTACTTGTTTACTTCTCCAGAGTACATGCCCAGCTGTGGAATGGCTAGGTTGTAGAATATGCATATTCTCAACATTACTAGATGGTGATAAATTGTTTTCTAAAACGTTAGTACCCATTTATGCTCCCTGAAACAGCGAAAGATTCTTGTTGCTTCTCATTCTATCTGATACATGATATTGTCAGACTTTTATAATTTGTTTGCTGATTTTAAGATGTGAAAATATATTTTATTGTGGTTTTAAGTTGCATTTCCTTGATTACTAGTCAATGCTATGAATTAAGAGAAACTTGGAGATAGTAGTACAATCAGCGAGTAACTTACAATTGATACAAGAATCGATAGAATGACTTCTCTCTCTCTCTCTTTTTTTTTTTTTTTGGAGACAAGACTCAGTCTGTCACCTGGGCTGGAGTGCAGTGGTGCAATCCCAGCTTATTGCAGCCTTGACCTCCTAGGCTCAAGTGATCCTCCAACCTCAGCTTCCTGAGTATTTAGGACCACAGACACATGCCATCCTGCCTGGCTAATTAAAACAAAAATTATTTGTAGATACAAGGTCTCCCCATGTTGCCCAGGCTGGTCTTGAACTCTTGGTGTCAAGCGACCCTTCTGCTTCAGTGTTCGGATTACTGTGCCTGGCCAGAATTGGTTGCTGCTGCTGCATTTTTTTTTTTTTTTGGGACGAAGTCTTGCTCTGTTGCCCAGGCTGGAATGTAAGGGCATGAACTTGGCTCACTGCAACCTCCGTCTCCAAGGTTCAAGTGATTCTCCTGCCTCAGCCTCGTGAGTAGCTGGAGATGCAGGTGCATGCCACCACTCCCAGCTAATTTTTGTATTTTTAGTAGAGGTAGGTTTCACCATGTAGGCCAGGCTGGTCTCGAACTCCTGACCTCAGGTGATCCATCTTCTTCAGCCTCCCAAAGTGCTGGGATTACAGGCATGAGCCACAGGGCCCAGCCCAGAATTGGCTTCTTTTATAGCCCATATACTTAACTTAGACCTTAGAGTCCCTCACCAACTTTTCCCTTAGCTTCTAGGAGGCACTAACCTTGAAGTGAAGACCAAATTGCCTGCAAAATGCAGAAACCAAGTTCACCAATGTCCACCTCATGTGCTGCTGGAGGATTATCCCATTCTCCATTCTGTTGATAATGAGAATTTAATGTTCTCCAGGGAAAATCCATTCTCATAAAGAAGAAGATCTTTGGTCTCTATGGTCAGGGCAGAACATAATAATAGGTTAATAGAATGAGAATATAATAGAATAACAGTACACCAGACATGGTGGCTCATGCCTGTAATTCTAGCACTTTCAGAGGCTTAGGCAGGAGGATTGCTTGAGTTCAGGAGTTTGAGACCACCCTGGGCAACATGGTGAGAGTCTATCTCTACAAAACAAACAAAGTGAAGCAAAACAAAAAACGGGTAGACTGTTAGAGTGACAGTAGAGATATCCCAAAGTTGGAGTTAGAAAGCCTCAGCACCATGTGGGTGACTCCAACAGTTGGTGCATACTGTGCTGCCAAGGCTGATATCGTTCTACTCCATTCTTTTCTCTCGGAGGACTTCCTGCGTATTTCTTTAGCTGTGTTCTCAATTCTACTTTGGTCTCCTGGAGGTTAAATTATAAGTAAACACAAACTCACAGAAGTTACTAAAAAACTGGTTTTAAGCATACATTGGTTTAGCTCCAGATTTATGAAAAAACAAAACAGAAAAACAAGGCTAAACATTTTACCGGGTCTGTGTGATTATAGTTTTGCTAAAACACTCAGTTTTTATTCCTAAATGAAATATTTGCTTTTTACAAATACAGTTGAATGTGTGTGAACTGGTTCATGTCTGAGGTTATTCATTGAAGCAAAATAATAAGGTTGAAAATGTTGGGACTTAGAAACCAATACCCCAAAATATGGCACTTTAACATGCTGAACTGAAGACGACGACTTAGGATCTCTCTGAGCTTCCCTCTCTTCCTGTATCTCAATCCTCTGTATCCCCCAAAGCTCTCCCAAAAAATAGGATGAAGTTGTTCTCTGCAGTTGCCTTATCTGCCTAAAGTCTAGACTTGCCAAAGAAGAAATCAATTACCTTTGGTCACTTCCCTGAGTTTTCATTAACTGAACTCATACTGCAGGAAGAAAGACAGAAGTCTGTCAACACACCTAGACAGATTTGTCATAAGCCATTGTTTGCACTGTGAGCCCAACATACTTTATTCCAGGCCATTGTATGTTCTTCAAGCCCACTGGGTCCCCATAGAGATCATTTCACAGTCACCCTAAAATCCACACTTTCTCATCTCCCTGTCACCTAAGAAAAGGGTATACAAGCATCTGTACCCCATTGCATGCTGGGATAAACATTATGTGATTTTTACCCCCACTCCTGTGGAAGTTAATAAATTTGTGTACATTTTCTTCTGTTAATATGCCTTTTGTCAGAAGATTTTTAGCAAATCTTCAGAGAGCAGAGGGGAATTTTCCGTCAACCATCCAAAAACTAACAAAATGTCCATCAATAGAATATTGGTCCCATATCTTATGGTATATCTCTATGACTGAATAACATGTAGCTTTGAAAAGAATGACACAACCCTCTATATATTAGTTGTCAAGGTACATTATTAAATAAGCAAGATGCAGAACAGCATATACTCAATGCTATGCTTTGTGTAAAAAAAGGTAAAATACATTTTAATTTTCTCATATCTACATAAATAAATTAGGAAAAATATTGCAGAAATCAGTAAGAGTGGACACTTGAGAGGATCAGAGGGTGGGAACTGAAAAGAGGGCAGTGTTTAGGCAGGTAGTGGCTGGGAGTCAAAGTAAGATATTTTCTTTTTTTTATCTTTTTAATTTAATTTTATTTTATTATACTTTAAGTTCTAGGGCACATGTGCACACCGTGCAGGTTTGTTACATATGTATATACGTGCCATGTTGGTGTGCTGCACCCATCAACTCGTCAGCACCTATCAACTCGTCATTTACATCAGGTATAACTCCCAATGCCATCCTTCCCCCCTCCCACCCTCCCACCTCCCCACAATAGGCCCCGGTGTGTGATGTTCCCCTTCCTGTGTCCAAGTGATCTCATTGTTCAATTCCCACCTATGAGTGAGAACATGCGGTGTTTGGTTTTCTGTTCTTGTGATAGTTTGCTAAGAATGATGGTTTCCAGCTGCATCCATGTCCCTACAAAGGACACGAACTCATCCATTTTTATGGCTGCATAGTATTCCATGATGTATATGTGCCACATTTTCTTAATCCAGTCTGTCACTGATGGACATTTGGGTTGATTCCAAGTCTTTGCTATTGTGAATAGTGCCACAATAAACATACGTGTGCATGTGTCTTCATAGCAGCATGATTTATAATCCTTTGGGTATATACCCAGTAGTGGGATGGCTGGATCAAATGGTATTTCCAGTTCTAGATCCTTGAGGAATCGCCATACTGTTTTCCACAATGGGTGAACTAGTTTACAATCCCACCAACAGTGTAAAAGTGTTCCTATTTCTCCACATCCTCTCCAGCACCTGTTGTTTCCTGACTTTTTAATGATTGCCATTCTAACTGGTGTGAGATGGTAGCTCATTGTGGTTTTGGTTTGCATTTCTCTGATGACCAGTGATGATGAGCATTTTTTCATGTGTCTGTTGGCTGTATGAATGTCTTCTTTTGAGAACTGTCTGTTCATATCCTTTGCCCACTTTTTGATGGGGTTGTTTGTTTTTTTCTTGTAAATTTGTTTGAGTTCTTTGTAGGTTCTGGATATTAGCCCTTTGTCAGATGAGTAGATTGCAAAAATTTTCTCCCATTCTGTAGATTGCCTGTTCACTCTGATGGTAGTTTCTTTTGCTGTGCAGAAGCTCTTTAGTTTAATTAGATCCCATTTGTCAATTTTGGGGTTTGTTGCCATTGCTTTTGGTGTTTTAGACATGAAGTCCTTGCCCATGCCTATGTCCTGAATGGTATTACCTAGGTTTTCTTCTAGGGTTTTTATGGTATTAGATCTAACATTTAAGTCTCTAATCCATCTTGAATTAATTTTTGTATAAGGAGTAAGGAAAGGATCCAGTTTCAGCTTTCTACTTATGGCTAGCCAATTTTCCCAGCACCATTTATTAAATAGGGAATCCTTTCCCCATTTCTTGTTTTTGTCAGGTTTGTCAAAGATCAGATGGCTGTAGATATGTAGTATTATTTCTGAGGGCTCTGTTCTGTTCCATTGGTCTATATCTCTGTTTTGGTACCAGTACCATGCTGTTTTGGTTACTGCAGTCTTGTAGTATAGATTGAAGTCAGGTAGCGTGATGCCTCCAGCCTTGTTCTTTTGACTTAGGAGTGTCTTGGCAATGCAGGGTCTTTTTTGGTTCCATATAAACTTTAAAGCAGTTTTTTCCAATTCTGTGAAGAAAGTTGTTGGTAGCTTGATGGGGATGGCATTGAATCTATAAATAACCTTGGGCAGTATGGCCATTTTCACAATATTGATTCTTCCTATCCATGAGCATGGTATATTCTTCCATTTGTTTTGTCCTCTTTGATTTCACTGAGCAGTGGTTTGTAGTTCTCCTTGAAGAGGCCCTTCACATCCCTTGTAAGTTGGATTCCTAGGTATTTTATTCTCTTTGAAGCTATTATGAATGGGAGTTCATTCATGATTTGGCTCTCTGTCTGTTACTGGTGTATAAGAATGCTTGTGATTTTTGCACATTGATTTTGTATTCTGAGACTTTGCTGAAGTTGCTTATCAGCTTAAGGAGATTTTGGACTGAGACAATGGGGTTTTCTAAATATACAATCATGTCATGTGCAAACAGGGACAATTTGACTTCTTCTTTTCCTAACTGAATACCCTTTATTTCATTCTCTTGCCTGATTGCCCTAGCCAGACCTTCCAACACTATGTTGACTAGGAGTGGTGAGAGAGGGCATCCCTGTCTTGTGCCGGTTTTCAAAGGGAATTTTTCCAGTTTTTGCCCATTCAGTATGATATTGGCTGTGGGTTTGTCATAAATAGTTCTTGTTATTTTGAGATACATTCCATCAATACCAAATTTATTGAGAGTTTTTAGCATGAAGGGCTGTTGAATTTTGTCAAAGGACTTTTCTGCATCTATTGAGATAATCATGTGATTTTTGTCTTTGAATCTGTTTATGTGCTGGATTACGTTTATTGATTTGCATATATTGAATCAGCCTTGCATCCCAGGGATGAAGCCCACTTGATCATGGTGGATAAGTTTTTTGATGTGCTGCTGGATTCGGTTTGCCAGTATTTTATTGAGGATTTTTGCATCAATGTTCATCAGGGATATTGGTCTAAAATTCTCTTTTTTTGTTGTGTCTCTGCCAGGCTTTGGTATCAGGATGATGTTGGCCTCATATAATGAGTTAGGGAGGATCCCCTCTTTTTCTATTGATTGGAATAGTTTCAGAAGGAATGGTACCAGCTTCTCCTTGTACCTCTGGTAGAATTCAGCTGTGAATCCATGTGGTCCTGGACTTTTTTTGGTTGGTAGGCTATTAATTATTGCCTCAATTTCAGAACCTGCTATTGGTGTATTCAGGGATTCGACTTCTTCCTGGTTTAGTCTTGGGAGAGTGTAAGTGTCCAGGAAATTATCCATTTCTTCTAGGTTTTCTAGTTTATTTGCGTATAGGTGTTTATAGTATTCTCTGATGGTAGTTTGTATTTCTGATCTCTATCTCCTTTAGTTCTGCTCTGATCTTAATTATTTCTTGCCATCTGCTAGCTTTTGAATGTGTTTGCTCTTGCTTCTCTAGTTCTTTTAATTGTGATGTTAGGGTGTCAATTTCAGATCTTTCCAGCTTTATCTTGTGGGCATTTAGTGGTATAAATTTCCCTCTACACACTGCTTTAAATGTGTCCCAGAGATTCTGGTATGTTGTATCTTTGTTCTCATTGGTTTCAAAGAACATCTTTATTTCTGCCTTCATTTTGTTATGTACCCAGTAGTCATTCAGGAGTAGGTTGTTCAGTTTCCATGTAATTGAGAGGTTTTGATTGAATTTCTTAGTCCTGAGTTCCAGTTTGATTACACTGTGGTTTGAGAGACAGTTTGTTATAATTTCTGTTCTTTTATATTTGCTGAGGAGTGCTTTACTTCCAACTATGTTGTCAATTTTGGAATAAGTGCAATGTGGTGCTGAGAAGAATGTATATTCTGTTGATTTGGGGTGGAGAGTTCTGTAGATGTCTATTAGGTCTGCTTGGTGCAGAGTTGAGTTCAATTCCTGGATATCCTTGTTAACTTTCTGTCTCGTTGATCTGTCTAATGTTGACAGTGAGGTGTTGAAGTCTCCCATTATTATTGTATGGGAGTCTAAGTCTTTTCGTATGTCTCTAAGGACTTGTTTTATGAATCTGAGTGCTCCTGTATTGGGTGCATATATATTTAGGATAGTTAGGTCTTCCTGTTGAATTGATCCCTTTACCATTATGTAATGGCCTTCTTTGTCTCTTTTGATCTTTGATGGTTTAAAGTCTGTTTTATCAGAGACTAGGATTGCAACCCCTGTTTTTTTTTTTTATTTTCCATTTGCTTGGTAGATCTTCCTCCATCCCTTTATTTTGAGCCTATGTGTGTCTCTGCATGTGAGATGGGTCTCCTGAATATAGCGAACTAATGGGTCTTGACACTTTGTCCAATTTGCCAGTCTGTGTCTTTTAATTGGACCATTTAGTCCATTTACATATAAGGTTAATATTGTTATGTGTGAACTTGATCCTGTCATTGTGATATTAGCTGGTTATTTTGCTCACTAGTTGATGCGATTTCTTCCTAGCATCGATGGACTTTACATTTTGACACGTTTTTGCAATGGCTGGTACCGGTTTTTCCTTTCCATGTTTAGTGCTTCTTTCAGGGTCTCTTGTAGGGCAGGCCTGGTAGTGACAAAATCTCTAAGCATTTGCTTATCTGTAAAGGATTTTATTTCTCCTTCACTTATGAAACTTAGTTTGGCTGGATATGAAATTCTGGGTTGAAAATTCTTTTCTAAGAATGTTGAATATTGGCCCCCGTTCTCATCTGGCTTATAGAGTTTCTGCTGAGAGATCTGCTGTTAGTCTGATGGGCTTCCCTTTGTGGGTAACCCGACTTTTCTCTCTGGCTGTCCTTAACATTTTTTCCTTCATTTCAACTTTGGTGAATCTGACAATTATGTGTCTTGGAGTTGCTCTTCCCGAGGAGTATCTTTGTGGCGTTCTCTATATTTCCTGAATTTGAATGTTGGCCTGCCTCACTAGGTTGGCGAAGTTCTCCTGGATGATATCCTGCAGAGTGTTTTCCAACTTGGTTCCATTTTCCCCATCACTTTCAGGCACACCAATCAGATGTAGATTTGGTCTTTTCACATAATCCCATATTTCTTGGAGGCTTTGTTCATTTCCTTTTCTTCTCTTTTCTCTAGACTTCTCTTCTTGCTTCATTTCATTCATTTGATCTTCAATCATTGATACTCTTTCTTCCAGTTGATCGAGTCGATTACTGAAGCTTGTGCATTTGTCACGTATTTCTCGTGCCATGGTTTTCATCTCTGTTAGTTTGTTTATGGCCTTTTCTGCATTGATTATTCTAGTTTTCCATTCTTCCATTCTTTTTTCGAGATTTTTAGTTTCTTTGCGCTGGTTATGTAGTTCCTCCTTTAGCTCTGAGACATTTGGTCGACTGAAGTCTTCTTCTCTCAACTCGTCAAAGTCATTCTCCAACCAGCTTTGATCTGTTGCTGGCGATGAGCTGCGTTCCTTTGGAGGGGGAGATGCGCTCTGATTTTTTGAATTTCCAGCTTTTCTGCACTGCTTTCCCCCCATCTTTGTGGTTTTATCTGCCTTTGGTCTTTGATGATGGTGATGAACTGATCTGGTTTTGGTGTGGGTGTCCTTTCTGTTTGTTAGTTTTCCTTCTAACAGGACCCTCAGCTGCAGGTCTGTTGGAGTTTTCTTGAGGTCCACTCCAGACATTGTTTGCCTGGGTATCAGCAGCGGAGGCTGCAGAAGATAGAATATTGCTGAACAGCGAGTGTTGCTGTCTGATTCTTGCTCTGGAAACTTTGTCTCAGAGGTGTGCCCAGCCGTGTGAGGTGTGAGGTTTTGGTCTGCACCTAGTGGGAGATGTCTCCCAGGTAGGCTACTCATGGGTCAGGCACCCACTTGAGCATGCAATCTGTCTGTTCTCTGATCTCAACCTCTGTACTGGGAGACCCACTTCTCTCTTCAAAGCTGTCAGACAGGGTCAATCATTTACATCTGCAGAGGTTTCTGCTGCTTTTTGTTTAGCTATTCCCTGTCCCCAGAGGTGGAGTCTACAGGGGCAGGCAGGCCTCGTTGAACTGCGGTGGGCTCCACCCAGTTTGCACTTCCTGGTGGCTTTGTTTACCTACTTAAGCCTCAGCAATGGCGGGTGCCCCTCCCCCAGCCTCGCTGCCGCCTTGCAGTTAGATCTCAGACTGCTGTGATAGCAATGAGGGAGGCTCTGTGGGTGTGGGACCTCTGGGCCAGGTGTGGGATATAATCTCCTGGTGTGCCATTTGCTAAGACCCTTGGTAAAGTGCAGTATTAGGGTGGGAGTTACCTGATTTTCCAGGTGTTGTGTGTCTCAGTTTCCCTTGACTAGGAAAAGGCATTCCCTTCCCCCTTGCGCTTCCCAGGTGAGGAGATGTCTCGCCCTGCTTCAGGTCTCGCTGGTCGGGCTGCACCGGCTGACCAGCACCGATTGTCTGGCAGTCCCCAGTGAGATGAACCCGGTACCTCAGTTGAACATGCAGAAATCACCCATCTTCTGTGTTGCTCGCACTGGGAGCTGGAGGCCGGAGATGTTCCTATTCGGCCATCTTGCTCAGGAGCAAGATTTTTTCACTTAAATTTATTTTTGAATCACGAGAACATATAACTGTTGAAACAACAGCACAAACACAACACTTATTGTTAGCCCATGATCAATAAAGCATTGACATTTGATTCTCTGATTTCAGGTTTGGCTAAGTAAAATATCTGAGCACTTGTCTTACATGGTCATTACTGAAATGATAGAGGAGTGAGCAAAGGGAACAAAGGGAAGATATGCCCTAAAGGCAAATCACAGTTCTCCCCTCAGGAAGACATACTAATTGTGCTTGTCAAAGCAACAATTTTTCAATTTCAGAATATTCTAAGTTCTAGTCTTCATAAAACACTTGTTACGAATAAATGCTCATGATTAATTATCTAACTTACAATGACCTGCCTCCATCTCCACCTATCAAATTTCACCCATTTTTTTCCCAATTACCCCAGCCAGGAGTTAAAGCTCACTGTTGCTACTATTGAAATATAACCTACACAAATTCCTCTTATGTGCTGTACCTCTTGGACTTCTTTCTGACACTTAACCAACTCCAGTTGCTTCTATTAATGTAGTTTGTCTCAAATTTGTCCTCTTATCTCTCTCTTTCCTGCCACTATCATGGTTCAGATACTCATCACTTCTTACTAAAAGTCTTGTCTCCTCACTCTCAGTCTTGACTCACCACCACCTCCCCACTCCAACCACTGCTACTCCTCCCCCTGCCAGTACATTCTTTACACTACAGCTGAAATTGAGAGAACTTCAGATTAATTATGGTGGACTGAACACATATTTGCCTCTGCTTCCTCTTGAAATCTCACTAAAATAAGAGTATTTTTAAAAGACATAAACTTAGAGGATAAATGAAGTAAGAGATTGAGATTACAGTAGAGAAGAATTGTCAACACACTATTTGAAGGTGAGAAGTGAGTTGATGAATTATCAGAAAAGAGAAAGCTAACACCAAGGGCCTGCAAATGGGATGCCAACATGAA
Organism: Piliocolobus tephrosceles; assembly: GCF_002776525.5. Taxonomy (NCBI): domain Eukaryota; kingdom Metazoa; phylum Chordata; class Mammalia; order Primates; family Cercopithecidae; genus Piliocolobus; species Piliocolobus tephrosceles. Next base: position 27,843,627 of record NC_045434.1, on the reverse strand, counting down.
AAAATTGAATGCATGCCAGATGATTTTAAGATAGCTTAGTGAGTGACTGGAGGCATCAGGAACTGCAAAGATGTTGGTAATGGGACATGACAGAGGAATTAGTTGAAAGTCTGTTTATGAAACAGGTATTTCTTATCTCCATTCTGCAAACAACTATGAGACTGACCTTCCTTCATCCTGGATGGAGACTGGAGGTTTGATCTTTGTGACAATTGAACTGGTAAAGTTCCTAGACCTGATAATATAAAAAGGACTTAAAACCAGGGCACTTCACCATGAAATTTCAGAACCCCAGAGATAAAGAGATCCCACAACCTTTCAGAAAAGGAAATACAAGTCACATATAAAAGACAGGAAGTAGAATGAACAATGGGTGTTCAATACTGAAGCTTGAAGGCAATGGGGCAATGACTTTAAAAGTCTAAGTATCATTTTCAGCTTATACTTTTACATTTAGCTGAATTACTAATAAAGCATGAGCATGGAAGTAATATATTTCCGTTATAGAAGAGATATGACACATACTGTTTATTGGTTACCCAAAAGTTTTCAAGTTCACTTTTCTCTTTTTACCTTCCACTAGAGGCTGGAAAAATTATTTATCATTATTTCAGGTGCCCCTGTACTTAGAAGTCACCATGCAATCTCCATTCTGACCAATGAGGTATGAACAGAATTCTCCCAGTGGATCTCTAGAAAACCTTTTGATTCCTCCCTCCCTTAACTCCCCCCCCCCCCCCCCCCCCCCCCCCCCCCCCCCCCCCC